>NC_057794.1:73728203-73737700 GCF_018294505.1 Triticum aestivum | reverse complement strand
CGCCACGCCCGCGGCCACCGCCGCCCTTCTCCATCGCCGGCGCAGTCGCCACCTCGCCGGCGCGAGCTAGCCGCCGCCTGAGCTCACCGGTCCTGTCCCCGCGCCGCCCCGCACCATCCTCCTCCTCACCGGAGACGCCGGCTCTCCGCTCCGGCGAGCCCCACGGACTACCCCGGCGACCCCTCCGGCTGCTCCCCTTTTTCCGGCGAACAGGAACCTCCGGCGAACATCGAAGAGCGCACTGCCCGATCTGGATCCGGATCGGGGTGAATAGTAAACCCTAGGTTGCCTCCTCTTTTTTTTCTGTCTGCAGTCCAAATGCCCATGTTCATTGCATCGTAGCTCCTCATCCGTAACTCTGTTTTTGGCATATAGCATACCAAAATGTTCGCCCCAGAGAGCACATCATTTCATCTCATTGCATCATTTTCATTTGAGTTCATCTTGATGCCCGAAATGCTGTTAGAAGAGTGCTACTTGAGATAATTGTCAGATCTGCTGCTCCATTTAGATATTTGTCATTTTTGCCATGATTATTGTGTGCATGCTATGCCCATGAGCTCTACATGTGTTTTGTTAAGGGTTTTGCAATATTTCCAGAGGTGCAACCCATGTATTTTTGTGATGTGTGTGGTGACTAGCACAAGCTTACAAAGTGAGGCACTTGGTAATGCTGATTTCAGGGACTTAGCATTTCCACCAAGTCCTTGAGCTGTTTATCTCATATGGCCATATGTTCATGTTGTTTCCTAGTGATCCGTGCCTCTTTTGGGGATGATCAGCAAGGATGTTTTGTTAATCTTGTAGTGCTCTATCCATCCATGTCTTTGTTTGCAATTATGGAGCAGCCTAGCTTGAGTTAATCAAGCTCTACTTTTGCTACTTCGTGAATCTGGGCAGATTGTCTACTTGTTAGCGATTTTGCCGAGGATGTTGTAGTTGATCCGTGCATGCTATGCTATTGTTATTGCCATGTCTAGCTTGCATTTTGTGTATTCTTGATGGGTGTATGCTTAGCTCGTCATGACTTGCTCCGTAGTGAGTGCATCGAGCTCGTAAACATGCCTACTTGATATCTGTTTTCAGCATGCTCCAGCTTTCACTAAGTCTGAGAACTGATTATGTTTTGCCATGTTCACATGCTTGCAATTGTATTTTCTGATCCCTTTTGGCTCAAGGTCACTAAGGGACTTTTGTTAAGATCTTTGAGTAGCTCCATGCCATGCTTTACTTTGCCATGTTCAGGTCCTGTAGCATATAGTTTTCATGCTCCGAAGAGTGCTACCTGATCTGAAATTCCAGACAAGTGTTAATTTCACTAAGTTTGAAATGTGTTTACCATATGCATTTTTGCCATGCTTGTTTGAACCTGTTAATGGATGAATTGGCCGTAGCTCAGTGCTAGACTTTTGTTAAGCATCATGCATGCATCCCTGCCATGTATTTTGTTGTCATGTTTGGGTGCTGTAGCATGTTCATCTTATTGCATTTACATGGCTACTTGCTGTAAATCACAGAACGTGGCCATATTTGTTTTGGCTTGCCATTTCCAAACCGTAACTCCGATTCCGGCGTTCTTTATATCGTTTTGAAGCAATTTCATCTCATCTTTCTAGTGACACACTTGGATTCCCAAGTTGAGGCCAGGTTCATGCATCCCTTGTCAAATCTTGCATATGCATCCCGCATCGCATCCCGCATAGCATACCATATTTGCATCATATTGTTTGAGCTTTGCACGTGGTTGATTGTGTTTCGTTTGCTTGTTTGCCTTGTTTGGGTAGAGACGGGAGAAGAGTTCGCTAACGAGGAGCCCGTTGAGTTTGCTTACGAGGATCCAGTCAACTCTGACAACTTTGCAGGCAAGATGATCATACCCTCGAAATCACTACTATCTTTGCTATGCTAGATTGCTCGCTCTTTTGCTATGCCAATGCTATGATGCCTACCACTTGCTTTCAAGCCTCCCAAATTGCCATGTCAAACCTCTAACCCACCATGTCCTAGCAAACCGTTGTTTGGCTATGTTACCCCTTTGCTCAGCCCCTCTTATAGCATTGCTAGTTGCAGGTGAAAATTGGAGACCGTTCCTTGTTGGAACATTATTTACTTGTTGGGATATCATTATATTGCCATGTTATCTTAATGCATCTATATACTTGGTAAAGGGTGGAAGGCTCGGCCTCTCGCCTAGTGTTTTATTCCACTCTTGCCGCCCTAATTTCCGTCATATCGGTGTTATGTTCCCGGATTTTGCGTTCCTTACGCAGTTGGGTTATAATGGGAACCCCTTGACAGTCCGCCTTGAATAAAACTCCTCCAGCAATGCCCAACCTTGGTTTTACCATTTGCCACCTAGCCTTTTCCCTTGGGTTTCGCGGACTCAAGGGTCATCTTATTTTAAACCCCCCGGGCCAGTGCTCCTCTGGCATTGGTCCAACCTAGAGCACCGTGCGGGGCCGTCCCTTGGCAACTTGGGTTACGTTGGCTCCCGTACGCTTAGCTCATCCGATGTGCCCTGAGAACGAGATATGTGCAGCTCCTATCGGAATTTGTCGGCACAGCGGGTGGTGTTGCTGGACTTGTTTTACCATTGTCGGAGTTGTCTTGAAGAACCGGGATACCGAGTCTGATCGGAATGTCTCGGGAGGAGGTCTATTCCTTCGTTGACCATGAGAGCTTGTCATGGGATAAGTTGGGACTCCCCTGCAGGGATTTGAACTTTCGAAAGCCGTGCCCGCGGTTATGGGCAGATGGGAATTTGTTAATGTCCGGTTGTAGATAACTTGAATCTTAATTTAATTAAAATGAACCAACAGTGTGAGTTGCCGTGATGGTCTCTTCTCGGCGGAGTCCGGGAAGTGAACACGGTGTTGGAGTAATGCTTGCGCAGGTTGTTCTCTAGTTTCTCGCTCGCGCATTGCCTCCTCTTCTCGCTCTCTTTTGCGAACAGGAAAGCCACCATATATGCTAGTCACTTGCTGCAGCTCCACTTATATTTTACCTTGCCTTACCTATAAGCTTAAATAGTCTTGATCGCGAGGGTGCGAGATTGCTGAGTCCCTGTGGCTCACAGATTACTATTACACTAGATGCAGGGCCTGATGATTCCGCTCCAGGTGACACGCTCGAGCTCAAGTGGGAGTTCGATGAGGACTCTCAACGATACTATGTTTCTTTTCCTGATGATCAGTAGTGCTGCCCAGTTGGGGGTGATCGGGACCGTGTCACTTGTTGGGTTGTCTTTTATTTTGGCGCCATAGTCGGCAGCATGAGTGTTTGGATGATGTAATGTTTTTTTATGTACTTGATTGACGTGGAGAGTGTAAGCCAACTATGTTATCTCTCCTTTTATTAATTATATTACATGGGATGTTGTGAAGATTGCCTGACTTGCGATATTGCCTTCAATGCGATTATGCCTCTAAGTCGTGCCTCGACACGTGGGAGCTATAGTCGCATCGAGGGTGTTATAAGTTGGTATCAGAGCCTTCCCCGACCTTAGGAGCCCCCATTGTTTGATCATTTTTAGCAGCCGTTGTTGATTCTAGAAAAATGTTTTGAGTCATTAGGAATTATATAGAGTTTAGGAATTCTTTTTACTTCCCAGTCTCCTCATCGCTCTGGTAAGGCATCCTGACGTAGAGTTTTGACTCTTCTCTTCTCAAATTTCACTAAAAAAAATTTAGGATCACGCGGGTATCTTGGAATCATTCCGATGGTTTTATGACGAGAACATTGTCTTGGTGCCTCCTGTCAGGGGTTTTGTGGAAGTGTCCCGGGGAGTTGAGCTCTGAGGTGTTGTCATCATAATTTTATCATTGCAGTTCTGGAATACCTGAGTTTAGTACGCCGACATTGAAAATCTCTTTTATGCAGTTCGTTGGTGAGATAACCTCGACGCCACCCAGTACTGGGGCGGGAGTTCAGGAGTATCGCCATAACTTGTATAACGGATGCTTTTCGAAGGTTGAGGTGGATGGTTTCCGAAGTTTTCTCGGTTATGTGTTGAAGGATGGATACAGCTGGATGTAGGAATTCCTAGATTTGGGTGAGATATTATGCTTCCCCTGTATCCTCAACACCTGATTGCATAACCAGAAAGGTTCGGGAGTTTCATAGGTGGGAATTCTTGTAGCTCTAGTTTCTTCTTCCACGGATATTTGGTTTGAGATTGGGATTTCTTACCGATTATTCATTCTTGATCCGTACCTTATTGATTTATTTCTCTACCTTAATTCTAAGTGGCTTCTCAATTTATGGATATGTGACCATTTCAAGAGGAATGCATTCGTTCATTTTGTTCGTATGTGAAGACTATATGTTGCAATTTTCATTCCGTTGGATTCAGCTTCATTTATCTGTCTATGTGCTAAAGGTGGTCAACCTCTTCAGGATGGCTCCCGCTAAGAGCACCAATCAGAATCAGAATCAAGATCCGCCACCACCTTCCCCTCCTTCGGAGGCATGGCAAGCTGTGATGGTCGCAACCAATGCAAACACACAGTTGATCATGCAAATTCTCCAAGAGCGCAATCAAGGCAACCAAGGGAACCAAGGCAACAATCAGAATCACTTTGCTACACTCAACCAGTTCCTTACTAATGGGCCAAAGACTTTCAGCAATTGTGTTGAGGCAACCGATGTTGACGATTGGCTCGTGGATCTGTGCAGGCATTTCGAGTGAAGTAACGTCAGGCCTGAGGACTTCGTCAAGTTCGCTTCCTTCCAACTCAAAGATCAAGCTGCAGAATGGTTCCAGCAGTACAAGGATTCCAGAGGTGGGCGTGTTATCACTTGGGATGAATTCCGTCAAGACTTCAAAGCTCATCATATTCCCCAGAGTGTGGTTGAAAGCAAGCGTGAGGAATTCCGCAACCTGAAGCAAGGCTCTTTGTCTGTCTATGACTACAACAAGTTGTTTCAGAAGCTCGCCCGCTTTGTCAAGCAGGACGTCCCTGATGAGAAGAGCATGATATACCAGTTCAGGGGTGGTCTCAGAGAAGAAATCCAGCTAGCTCTTGTTCTCTTTGAGCCCTTGAGGTACGATGAGTTCTACAACATGGCATTGAAGCAAGAGGCCGCTCAACTAAGATGTGATGCTTCCAAGAAGCGAGTCAGAGACACTACTCCTTCTTCCTCTACTCAAGTGGCCAAGCAGCAGAAGTATTGGCTTCCTCCTCCTCCGTTCCGTCAGCCGTATCAGCAGAAGAGCAAAGGTGGCAGTGGATCTTCCCACCCACCCAACCCTGGCTTTCAGAACAAGACTTCGTCTCAAGCTCCAAGATCGAGTGCTCCATACCACCGTCCGCTTTCAGAGGTCACGTGCAACAAGTGCCAACAGAAGGGTCACTATGCCAACAAGTGTCTCAACCAGAGGCGTCTCCCTCCCCCTCCTCCTGTGAGGTCGGCAAGTACAGCTGTGGTCAAGCATAACCCCAAGCACGCCAAGGTTAACTTGCTGAATGCAACCCAAGCAGAGGACTCATCAGATGTCATCATGGGTAACTTTCCAGTTAACTCTTTTCCCGCAAAAGTTCTTTTTGACACTGGTGCATCGCATTGTTTCATGTCAAGATCATTTGTTTCCAAGCATGACTTCGTTTCACAAATGTTGGGTAAACCTATGGGAGTGGTTTCTCCGGCTAAGTCTATGAGGGCTACTTCAAAGTCCCGGATATTTCTATCATGATGGGTGATTTCAAGTTTCTGGCTTCCCTAATGGTTCTTGGTAACTCGGATATTGATCTTATTCTCGGGATGGATTGGCTTTCTAAGCACAAGGCTCAGCTTGATTGTGCAGCCAAGCAGATTCAATTGACTCATTCGTCTGAGGATGTAATTGTCTTTGCCGCGAATGACGATACCATCCGTCTGTTTTCTCTCAATGAGAAGGGTGGACTGGATGCTATCTCGTAGATTCCAGTCGTTTGCGAATATCAAGACGTCTTTCCAGAAGAGCTTCCAGGAATGCCTCCGCACCGGCCAGTTGAATTCGTAATTGATCTTGAGCCTGGCATGGAACCTGTGTGCAAGCATCCTTACAAGTTCGGACCTGAAGAGTTGAAGGAGCTGAAGAAGCAACTCGATATTCAAGAGAGAATGGGTCTCATCCGGCCTAGTTCTTCTCCGTGGGGTTGTGGTGTTCTTTTTGTTAAGAAGAAGGATGGAACGGACCGACTTTGTGTTGATTACCGTCCATTGAACAAGAAGACCATCAAGAACAAATACCCACTTCCCAACATCAATGAGCTGTTCGAACAACTCAAAGGTGCCCAAGTATTCTCCAAGCTTGATCTCCGTATGGGTTATCATCAGATTCGAATCCGTGAGCAAGATATTCCCAAGACGGCTTTTAGGACAAGCTATGGTTCATATGAATACACTGTCATGTCTTTTGGCCTCGTCAACGCTCCTCCGACTTTCTCTCGCATGATGAACTTCATCTTCAACGCCTACACCAATGACTTCGTTTTGGTCTATCTCGACGACATTCTGGTTTTCTCGAAGAACAAGGAAGACCATGCCAAGCACTTGCATTTGGTGCTCGATAAGTTGAGGGAACACCAGTTCTACGCCAAGTTTTCCAAGTGCGAATTTTGGCTTGATGAGGTTCTTTATCTTGGTCATATCATCTCTGCCAAGGGCATTGCCGTGAATCCTGAGAAGGTGTCTGCAATTGTGAATTGGGAACCTCCTCAGAACGTGAAGCAACTCCGTAGCTTCCTCGGTCTCGCAAGCTATTGTCGAAGATTCATTGAAAACTTTTCTAAGATCGCGAAGCCTCTCTCAAATCTTCTCCAGAAGCACGTCAAGTACGTTTGGTCTCCGGAGTGTGACATTGCTTTCAACACTTTGAAAGAGAAATTGATCACTGCTCCAGTTCTGACTCCGCCTGATGAATCCAAGCCGTACGAGGTCTTTTGTGATGCCTCTCTCCAAGGTCTTGGCGCAGTGTTGATGCAAGAGAAGAAAGTTGTTGCTTATACCTCTCGCCAGTTGAAGCCCAATGAGAAGAACTACCCCACTCATGATCTCGAGTTGGCGGCAGTTGTGCATGCTCTTTTTACTTGGAGACATCTCTTATTGGAAAGAAAAGTGGACATCTTCACTGATCACAAGAGTCTCAAGTACATCTTCACTCAGCCTAATCTCAACCTCAGGCAAACTCGATGGGTCGAAATGATTCAAGAGTATAATCCGAGTATCGAGTATACTCCAGGCAAGGCCAATGTGATTGCTGACACATTGAGTAGGAAGGCTTATTGCAACAGTCTGATTCTCAAGCCTTATCAACCCGAGCTTTGTGAAGCTTTCCACAAACTTAATCTGCAAGTTGTTCCTCAAGGTTTCCTCGCCAACCTTCAAGTCTCTCCTACCTTGGAAGATCAGATTCGCCAAGCTCAACTTCTTGATGCTATGGTGAAAAAGATGAAGATTGGGATTGCCAAGAGTCAACCCAAGTACAAGTGCTACCGCCTTGATGACAAGGATACTCTCTTCTTCGAGGATCATATTGTTGTACCCAAAGGTGAACTTCGTAAAGTGATCATGAATGAGGCTCACAATTCTCTCCTCTCCATCCACCCTGGGAGTACGAAGATGTATCAGGACCTCAAGCAGGCTTATTGGTGGACTCGAATGAAGCGCGAGATTGCTCAATTCGTGAATGGGTGTGATGTCTGCAGAAGAGTGAAGGCAGAACACCAAAGGCCAGCGGGTCTCCTCCAACCTCTTGCCATTCAAGAATGGAAGGTTGACCACATTGATATGGACTTCGTGACTGAGTTTCCAAAGTCCAAGCGTGGCAATGATGCTATATTCATTGTCATCGACAAACTCACCAAAGTGGCTCACTTTCTTCCTATCAAAGAGTCAATCACTGCAGCTCAATTGACGAAACTCTATACCTCTCGGATTGTCTCTCTGCACGGTATTCCACAAGTGATCTCTTCAGACCGTGGCAGCATCTTTACCTCCAAGTTTGGGATTCTTTTCAGAAGGCCATGGGCACCAACATCCGCTTCAGCACAACTTTCCATCCTCAAACTAGCGGTCAAGTCAAGCGTGTCAACCAGATTCTTGAAGATATGCTCAGGGCTTGTGTGATCTCCTTCGGCATGAAGTGGGAGGATTGTCTTCCATATGCTGAATTCCCCTACAACAACACTTTTCAAGCAAGTTTGGGCAAGGCCCCATTTGAAATCCTGTATGGCAGGAAGTGCCGTACCCCTCTCAACTGGTCTGAAACCGGTGAACGTCAGCTGCTGGGTAATGACTTAATCACAGAGGCAGAGGAAATGTGTAAAGTCATTCGAGATAACCTCAAAGCAGCCCAATCCCGCCAGAAGAGCTACTATGATAGCAAGCACCATGATTTGGCTTTCGAGATCGGAGATCATGTTTACCTCCGCGTCTCTCCTATAATGGGTACTCGTCGCTTCAGTATCAAAGGGAAGCTTGCCCCCAGATACGTGGGACCTTTCAAGATTGTCAGCAAGAGAGGCGATCTTGCCTATCAACTCGAGCTTCCTTCAAACTTTGCAAATGTTCATGACGTGTTCCATGTCTCTCAGCTTCGAAAGTGCTTCAAGACTCCTGACCGCACCGTCAACTTCGAGGACATTGAGCTCCAAGAAGATCTCTCTTATCGTGAGCACCCAGTTGCTATTCTTGAAGAGACTAAACGCAAGACTCGCAACAAGTCAATCAAATTCCTCAAAGTCAAGTGGTCACACCATTCCGACCGTGAAGCTACCTGGGAACGCGAGGATCACCTCCGTTCTGAGTACCCGGCGTTCTTTCAGTCCTAGATCTCGGGACGAGATCCTTTCGTAGTGCTGGAGTGTTGTAACACCCCGGATATGATTTACCCAATATGTAATCCAACTCTTGCCGTTTCCGGCGTTAAGTTATTTTATTTTCTCGGGTTCGGGTTTTTGTCTCCGTGTGTTGTTGTCATTGTTGTGCATCTCATATGATGTCATCATGTGCATTGCATTTGCATACGTGTTCATCTCATGCATTCAAGCATTTTCCCCGTTGTCCATTTTGCATTCCGGCGCTTCGTTCTCCTCCGGTGGTCATTTCTACCTTTCTTTCGTGTGTGGGGTTTAAACATTTCCGGATTGGACCGAGACTTGCCAAGCGGCCTTGGTTTACTACCGGTAGACCGCCTGTCAAGTTTCGTATCATTTGGACTTCGTTTGATACTCCAACGGTTAACCGAGGGACCGAATAGGCCTCGTGTGTGTTGCAGCCCAACACCCTCCATTTTGGCCCAAAACCCACCTAAACCTTCTCCATCATCTAGAGCTTTCGATCACGATCGCGTGGCCGAAAACCGTACCTCATTTGGACTCTCCTAACTCCCTCTACCTCTATATAAAGATCTCTCCTCAAAAATCCGGATCTCCCCCCGTCCAAACCCTAAAAATCGGATCTCCGCCGCCGACGGACACGTCCGGACGGAGCCGGACGCGTCCGGATCCGCCACC
>NC_057794.1:73605138-73727904 GCF_018294505.1 Triticum aestivum | reverse complement strand
CGCAGGCCCGTGCGGGGCCCTCCCGGCCCATCGCGTGTCCCGCCGCCTGGGATCCACCGGCGCCGCCACGCCTGCGGCCACCGTCGCCCTTCTCCATCGCCGGCGCAGTCGCCACCTCGCCGGCGCGAGCTATCCGCCGCCCGAGCTCGCCGGCCCTGTCCCCGCGCCGCCCAGCACCATCCTCCTCCTCGCCGGAGACGCCGACTCTCCGCTCCGGCGAGCCCCGCGGACTACCCCGGCGACCCCTCCGGCTGCTCCCCTTTTTCCGGCGAACAGGAACCTCCGGCGAACATCGAAGAGCGCGCCGCCCGATCTGGATCCGGATCGGGGTGAACAGTAAACCCTAGGTTGCCTCCTCTTTTTTTCCTAAGTCTGCAGTCGAAATGCCCATGTTCATCGCATCGTAGCTCCTCATCCGTAACTCCGTTTTTGGCATATAGCATATCAAAATGTTTGTCTCAGAGAGCACATCATTTCATCTCATTGCATCATTTTTATTTGAGTTCATCTTGATGCCCAAAATACTGTTAGAAGAGTGCTACTTGAGATAATTGTCAGATCTGCTGCTCCATTTAGATATTTGTCATTTTTGCCATGATTATTGTGTGCATGCTATGCCCATGAGCTCTACATGTGTTTTGTTAAGGGTTTTGCAATATTTCCAGAGGTGCAACCCATGTATTTTTGTGATGTGTGTGGTGACTAGCACAAGCTTGCAAAGTGAGGCACTTGGTAATGCTGATTTCAGGGACTTAGCATTTCCACCAAGTCCTTGAGTTGTTTATCTCATATGGCCATATGTTCATGTTGTTTCCTAGTGATCCGTGCCTCTTTTGGGGATGATCAACAAGGATGTTTTGTTAATCTTATAGTGCTCTATCCATCCATGTCTTTGTTTGCAATTATGGAGCAGCCTAGCTTGAGTCAATCAAGCTCTACTTTTGCTACTTCGTGAATCTGGGCAGATTGTCTACTTGTTAGCGATTTTGCCGAGTATGTTGTAGTTGATCCGTGCATGCTATGCTATTGTTCTTGCCATGTCTAGCTTGCATTTTGTGTATTCTTGATGGGTGTATGCTTATCTCGTCATGACTTGCTCCGTAGTGAGTGCATCGAGCTCGTAAACATGCCTAATTGATATCTGTTTTCAGCATGCTCCAGTTTTCACTAAGTCTGAGAACTGATTATGTTTTGCCATGTTCACATGCTTGCAATTGTATTTTCTGATCCCTTTTGGCTCAAGGTCACTAAGGGACTTTTGTTAAGCTATTTGAGTAGCTCCATGCCATGCTTTACTTTGCCATGTTCAGGTCCTGTAGCATATAGTTTTCATGCTCCGAAGAGTGCTACCTGATCTGAAATTCCAGACAAGTGTTAATTTCACTAAGTCTGAGATCTGTTTACCATATGCATTTTTGTCATGCTTGTCTGAACCTGTTAATGGATGAATTGGCCGTAGCTCAGTGCTAGACTTTTGTTAAGCATCATGCATGCATCCCTTCCATATATTTTTTTTGTCATGTTTGGGTGCTGTAGCATGTTCATCTCGTTGCATTTACATGGCTACTTGCTGTAAATCACAAAACATGGCCATATTTGTTTTGGCTTGCCATTTCCAAACCGTAACTCCGATTCCGGCGTTCTTTATATCGTTTTCAAGCGATTTCATCTCATCTTTCCAGTGGCACACTTGGATTCCCAAGTTGAGGCCAGGTTCATGCATCCCTTGTCAAATCTTGCATATGCATCCCGCATCGCATCCCGCATAGCATACCATCTTTGCATCATATTATTTGAGCTTTGCACGTGGTTGATTGTGTTCTATTTGCTTGTTTGTCTTGTTTGGGTAGAGTCGGGAGACGAGTTCGCTAACGAGGAGCATGTTAAGTTTGCTTTCGAGGATCCAGTCAACTCTGACAACTTTGCAGGCAAGATGATCATACCCTCGAAATCACTACTATCTTTGCTATGCTAGATTGCTCGCTCTTTTGCTATGCCAATGCTACGATGCCTACCACTTGCTTTCAAGCCTCCCAAATTGTCATGTCAAACCTCTAACCCACCATGTCCTAGCACACCATTGATTGGCTATGTTACCGCTTTGCTCAGCCCCTCTTATAGCGTTGCTAGTTGCAGGTAAAGATTGGAGATCGTTCCTTGTTGGAACATTATTTACTTGTTGGGATATCATTATATTGCCATGTTATCTTAATGCATCTATATACTTGGTAAAGGGTGGAAGGCTCGGCCTCTCGCCTAGTGTTTTGTTCCACTCTTGCCGCCCTAGTTTTCGTCATATCGGTGTTATGTTCCCGGATTTTGCGTTCCTTACGCAGTTGGGTTATAATGGGAACCCCTTGACAGTCCGCCTTGAATAAAACTCCTCCAGCAATGCCCAACCTTGGTTTTACCATTTGCCACCTAGCCTTTTCCCTTTGGTTTCGCGGACTCAAGGGTCATCTTATTTTAAACCCCCCGGGCAGTGCTCCTCTGAGCGTTGGTCCAACCTAGAGCACCGTGCGGGGTCGTTCCTTGGCAACTTGGGTTACGTTGGCTCCCGTACGCTTAGCTTATCCGGTGTGCCCTGAGAACGAGATATGTGCAGCTCCTATCGGGATTTGTCGGCACAGCGGGTGGTATTGCTGGACTTGTTTTACCATTGCCGGAGTTGTCTTGAAGAACCGGGATACCGAGTCTGATCGGAATGTCTCGGGAGGAGGTCTATTCCTTCATTGACCGTGAGAGCTTGTCATGGGATAAGTTGGGACTCCCCTGCAGGGATTTAAACTTTCGAAAGCCGTGCCCGCGGTTATGGGCAGATGGGAATTTGTTAATGTCCGGTTGTAGATAACTTGAATCTTAATTTAATTAAAATGAACAAACAGTGTGAGTTGCCGTGATGGTCTCTTCTCGGCGGAGTCCGGGAAGTGAACACGGTGTTGGAGTAATGCTTGCGCAGGTTGTTCTCTAGTTTCTCGCTCACGCTTTGTCTCCTTTTCTCGCTCTCTTTTGCGAACATGATAGCCACCATATATGCTAGTCGCTTGCTGCAGCTCCACTTATATTTTACCTTGCCTTACCTATAAGCTTAAATAGTCTTGATCGCGAGGGTGTGAGATTGCTGAGTGCATGTGGCTCATAGATTACTATTACACCAGATGCAGGGCCTGATGATTCCGCTCCAGATGACGCGCTCGAGCTCAAGTGGGAGTTCGACGAGGACTCTCAACGATACTATGTTTCTTTTCCTGATGATCAGTAGTGGTGCTCAGTTGGGGGTGGTCGGGACCGTGTCGCTTGTTGGGTTGTCTTTTATTTTGGCGCCGTAGTCGGCCCATGAGTGTTTGGATGATGTAATGTTTTTTTATGTACTTGATTGACGTGGCAAGTGTAAGCCAACTATGTTATCTCCCCTTTTATTAATTATATTACATGTGATGTTTTGAAGATTGTCTGACTTGCGACATTGCCTCTAAGTCGTGCCTCGACACGTGGGAGCTATAGTCGCATCGAGGGTGTTACACCGTCGCCGTCCATAGCCGAGCCAGAGGAGCCGGCCTACCGCGAGCGCTACCTCTGGATCGGAGTAGTGCGCGAGTGGGTCAGCACTCCGCCGATCTGGCTCGAGGCGACGGATAAGCCGGAGGCGGCCTACCTCGACCACTGACGCCGCGTTCGGCTGGCCGAGGAGTGTCGGGAGGGCGAGCGTCTGCAGATGCTCGAGCGCGAGACCGACGAGGAGGCGCGCCAGGCCCAGGCATCGGCGGCAAAGCCCGACATTGCCGCCGTCTGGAACACGGCGTTCCCCTGGGCCGGCCCTGCGCCGACGTTGATCGACCTCACCGGTCCTGACGCAGACGCCGCCGCCGACGAGGACGCCTAGAGCAGCACGTCATCTTGTTTTTTGTGTTTTTATTAATGTAATGTGGACTTTAAGGCTGGCTTTTATGTTTAATTAAATATATATATATATATTCAAACTGCTTATAATATTTTTTTTGGCGCGCCGACGAAATGGGTCGGGCCAGCGTTGGGCACTCGCCGATCCAAACACGGCGCCGGACGTTTGTGTTCGCCTGATCGACCCAAACGGATAAAAACACCGTCCATTTGAATCGGCCCGTTGGAGTTGCTCTCATCGTCTTAAACTATGGTGCATCGGGCTTATTGCACGAGCGCCCTGTACGACGGTTGCTCAGCCGGTCCTGCGCTGGACTCGCGTCCCCACGGCGTGACCTGCGGGACTCACGCAGACGTAGTTGGCTGCTCTAGCGACGCTGCACTCACGCTCTTGTCGCGTAGCCCGCGGCCGCTGATGTGCACCCGCGCTGGCTACCGTGTGGCTGCTTTCCATGCATGATGCGTGCATGTTGGCTGGCAGTGCACGGCGGTGGTTGGCTGCTCCAGGAGTCCAGATTAAGATCAGTTCGGATCAGCCTTCCCGCACAAATGCGTGCCCACACCCGTTCCACGCTGCTGCAACGTTCCGCCGTCTAAAGCATGCCGTATGGTCTGATCAACCGTATGTGTTGTGCCAACTTCCACGAAGATTGTCATCAAGTTTTTCGTGTATCTTCGCCGATTGAGCAACGGGCTGCCGCTGCGTTTGTCCCGTCGAGCCGCAGCGTCGCTGTCCTGTGGTTCTTCTCATAGCGGCACTGATTCGCGCAGCCGTTGTGTCGTCCTTTATAGTGCCGTGGCAAGTGATCTCCACTGCCGCCCTGAGGCCGTTCTCGTAGTTGCACCACCTCCCACGCTGCCGCTGCGTGGCCCTTTCAGACCGTAATGCCGCGGCCCGCGGTCAACCGCCGCACCGAGGCCGTCCGCTCCACGCCGTCCCCGAGGCTGCACTGACTCTCGCGCTGTCGCTATGTCACCCTGTTCGGTCGTAGCGAGCATGGCACGCGATCCCTGTAACTGCCCAAAGGTCTTCCTTTCCGTTGCCCCGACCTGCCTGTCGCCGTTGCGTCGTCCCTTCGGGCTGTAACGCTGTGGCCCGTGGTCCACCGCCGTCCACGCGTGTTGACTTTCACGTGATATGCACCGCGCCGCCTCCCTTGGCGCGGGAACATCACCGTCAGCGCCGGTCTTCGTCACGCTGTCGGGTTCATTATCGCCTACTTCGAGCACCGCCGCCGCGCTCCTTCTCTAGCCGCCGCCACCGCCGCTGCTCTTTTTTCGCGGCTCCACGGCGACTACCTCAACACCGGCGACCTCCGACTCGACACCGACCACGGCGTTCTTCGCATGGCTACCTCGACTATGGCTACACCACCTACGCTCTCGGCTATATCGACAAACGGCACAAAGGGCTACCACCTGCTTGAGCAACCTTGTCGGTTTTCACTCCAGCCACGACTCCGCGATGCATCGACCGTTACGACTGTGTGTGTGTGGGGGGGTGTTCGTCGGCTTGCCTTTGGATTCTTATTCAGTCTCACTGTCTGCATCGCTACCGTTGTGACTGCTGGGGGATGTTGAGTATATTGATTAGATTGAAAACATAGGTTAGACTAGAAAATGTTCTGGCTTGCCTTGTACTCCAAGTAGATCATGTACTCATATATATATATGCCCACGAGGCTCAAGCAGTAAAGCGACTATTCCACCAATCCCTCTCCCCCTTCTAACAATATGAAAAGACATATTTCACTCATTCAGAATATTTCACACCAAAATCTGGTTCATATGTATGAAAACTTATTTCACTCATTAAGAAAACAAAATTCTCTCAAAACAGTAAGCGGTTTCATTAAGGGTTAATTATCCTTTTGCCCTAAGTGGTGTCCATGTACTCAGTTTTGCCCTCGGATGCGAATTGTGCTCAGTTTTGCCCCTAGTCCATGCGCACCGACTCGTTCCGTGAACTCTGTCGTCTCCGTCAGGTCAACCTTTTGACTCAGCCCTTACAGGTGGGACCAGACGGCAGAGACGGCCAATTTTATTCAGACCGTTGCACGCGTGGCTTGTGGGACCCAGCAGAGAGCCGTTGAGCAGAGAGCCGTTGGCGGGTGTGCTATATAAGCGGGCGACAGCGGCGGTGACCACGGCGACACAGAGCACGGCGGTGACCACGGCGAGAGAGAGAGCACGGCGGCGGGAAGCTAGCTGTGGAGGGCGTGGCAGTGGGAAGCTAGCAGTGGAGGGCGCGGGGGCGTTGAGATCCCCTTCGGCTCCGAGCTCCATGTCTTCCTCAAGCTCCCGCGCCACCTCGCGAATGCAGAGCCGGGCGCGTGTGGACATATCTGTCTTCGTCTGTCCGCGGTGCCGGGCGGGCGTTGATCGGAGGGTTTCTCAGACATCGAGGAATCAAAATCGTCCGTTCTACGTGTGCATCGAGAATGGGTAAGAATCGGGGCAATTGCACCATTTTCGTGGTCGGGATCTTTGAGAAATGGGTTGATCTGTTTGGTGTTCATGCAGGTGACATGCTTCTTTCTTTGGGTCGATGCTCTAGCCAAGACTCTGATGAATGAACTGCAAGAAGAGCATGAAGAATGGTTGCGCATGCTGCCACGAACGGCAGTGGCCGCACCACGAGCTCCGGAAGAAGAGATGGAGGGCGAAGCATGCACTGACAGAGAGCTAGCTGTTGAGCTTAGGATGTTGAAGAAGAAGGTTAGGAAGCTTGAAGATCAAGCACTACCAATACCCATTTGCAAATACTTTTGGGCATTTGTAGGTATGGTAATCGCACTGGTTGTAATGTTGAAAATCTATGGAAAGGCATGAATTATGGAGGAATTTGTAATCTTGAAATTATTTGAGAAATTCACCTAGTTTAAATGTTGGTTAAAGTTGTTTAAATGTTGAAACAAAAAGAGAAGAAGTGACCAACATTTAAATATGTTGGAAAAAAGAGAAGAAATTAGGAATTCAGAAACTTTTGATCGATGAAATGCAGCTCTCTGTTCTGCCTTTGTGTCCAAAAAAAATGTTGCTCTTGGGCCAAATTCAGAGCGTAGAGCCAAGTGCAGGCTAGACTAATGGGCCAACTGCATCCAATTAGGCCCATTCGGGGGTTCTCTTGCGTATTTTTCTGTTTTCTATTCTGATTTAATTTAGGCAGTAAATCATAATGTTGAAACTTTTTGTGGAAGCTAATTGAATTATTCCGGAGCCAAACAATTAAGGTTAGAAAATTTTTGGAGCTGTTAATTAATCCAATTATAAATACACCGGGATTTAAATCAAAGACCAAAATGTCATGAAAAATGTGCCTCAGCTCTGGTAGAGGTTTACGCCAGGTGCCAAAATAAATGAACATTTTTTAAGGGCATTACATTGAGAAAAACATAATTTGTCTAAAAAATGAAGGGTGGAAAATGCACAAAAATTGGTGCGGCTGGGAACTCGAACCCAGGACCGTGTGGGTTTGTGGTGTGTAGGGCTGCGCTGGTAACCGCTAGGACAGATGGCAAGACTTTGACATGGGTAGGGAAGGAAGGTATACATAGTGAGACTGTGATTTTTTTTAAAGTAGTGAGACCGTGAATGTTTGCACACGCGTGAGAGTAGTTTTCCATTGTTTTGCACTTAAATTTTGGAAGGTTGGAAGGTTGAAAATGTATGTTGCACTACCACATGATTTTGGTCAGAGTGGCACTTGGTTTAGGGTTAGAGTGGCACTTGGTTTAGGATTTAAAGGGAATAAATTTGCATGTTAGTTCATGACTTTTTATTTGAATGAAACAGAGGGCTTCTCACCCCATCCGATTTTCATTAATGAAAACCACAAGTTCTCAAACTTCATGACTTGTTTAGGGAAGAAATGATATGTTTGGGCACGGACATTTTTAACACACATAATAAACCCTAATAACTTAGATAAGATGGAACATACCGTACCATTACAATAACTTAGATAAGTTCACGGACAGTTCACAAACACATGACGAAACACGACACGACACGACACGACATAGAAAAGCAACAAAATAAAAAACGAAACATGACGAGCTTGACTCCGGACTTGAACATCTTCATCTTGACCTTCTTCTTCCACCTTGGCCGCGCGCACCCCTTCAACACCGTCTTCATCTTCACACCTCCTCCTCCTCGTCGTAGGGAAGGGAGTGCATCTGGCCTGGAGCGGGGAAGATGCGCTCGTAGTTGGTGTAGATGTTGTAGACGGTGAAGAAGATGGTCTCGCAGCTGCACCAAAAGACTTGGTCGAGGAGCTCGCGCGCGTCAAACAGGTTGGTGAAGGTGACCGTGAGCAGTAGGAGGATGTCGCCGCAGTCACGAACCTCGTTGAGGGTGAACATCCTCGGCGAGCCCCGTGGGAGGTGGGCATAGCCAGCTCTGAGGAAGGCGCGGGTGAGTTCGGCGGAACCCCTCCACCTTGAAATAGCCCACACACGGAGCTCCCTCTCCACGAGCACGCCCGGTGGGTAGCGCAGCTCCGGCACGACATGCGGACGGTTGAAGGTCGGCCCGTTGAACTGCATCTTCACTTGGTCTCGCTTGGGGAGGGCTCGGTCGCTTGGGTGTTTGAAGTTGGAGAGGATCGGATCTGGTTTGTGGGTGGGAGAGGAAGAGAGGCACCCCATTTATAGGCCTGTGGGTGGGAGAGCAAGAGAGAAAGGATGAGAATGGTGCGTGTGTGAATCCGGATGCGTGTGTGTATACGTTACGTTTTGCACACTTAAATTTTTGCATGAAAACGATGCATGGGGCGCATGCGTGCATCTGAATCACTGCATAGCTCTTTGACCGGGCGGTGCATGTGAATCGCTGCCCTGAACCACTGCACTGAACCACCTTGCTCGTCTAGCGTGCCTCGCTCGCCTCGCTCGCATGCATGTCGCTGCCTCCCACGCATGCAAACCCACGTCGCCACCTCCATGCATGCAAGGCCTGGAAAGGCTGACACGGGCAATTTACTGCGGTCTCAGGCCTAGACAACGAGACGGCCCAACGGTCCATCCAGCGCGCCCGATATTTGTTAAAAAACAATCTCCCAGCCAATCAGATTGCATCTCGCGGATCGCCCCCCTCCTCCCCGCAGATTCCTTCTAGAAGGGTTAGATCGACGGCCCTTGATCGCCGCTAGGGTTAGATGAACGGTCCTTGTTCAGCGCTAGGGTTAACGGGGTTTGGGAGGGGTTTGGAGTAGTCAAAGCTATGTTTGACCAGATTTCAAATGAGCATAATAAATTAAATAAAAATTAGAAAAATAAAAAACCTACGCACATAGTCTTCTTATGTCATAGACTAACGATTTAAGTTGATAAACAAGCTTTACATACATTTAAATGATAAGTTCATGTGTATTGTATGATATCTCGAGTATCTCAAACTCTCTTGTATGAAGTGACGAGAAGTGTTTTGGGGAAATGAACATAAAAATTTCAAAAAACTAACCACGGCTTCATTTTGGAGTGACTAAGAAGGATCCAGGCTTAGTTTTTCATTTTGATGTTTTACACTTGTTTAAATCTTGGTCAAAGTTAAGTTTGACCAGAATTCAAATGAGCAAAACAAATTTAAAAAAATCAAAAAATGGAAAAACCAGCGCACATAGTCTGTACATATAGAATATATGTGTAGGAAAGTTATTTGGCTGATTTAGACAAGGTCGAGAAAACTTTGCTTAGAAATGAGGCCGTTTACCCTACCTTTGGACCCCTCTTTTTAGCACATTTTTCATGAAAATTTCAAAAAGCTCACCACAACTTCATTTTGGATTGACTAAGAAATATCCAGGCTTAGTTTGTCATTTTCATGTTTTAGACTTATTTAAATCTTGGTCAAAGTTAGGTTTGGCCAGAATTTAAATGAGCAAAACAAAATTCAAAAAAATCAAAAAAGGAAAAACCATGTGCTCATTCAAACATCATCCAACAGATATTTAAACATCATGTCAAACATACTTCTAACATAGGTCCAACATCATCCAACAGAAATACAACATGTCAAGTGATAAATGTTTCATAATACAACATCATCCCTTATTCATAATGTTTCATAATTATTCATAGATAGCGTTGGGGCTTCTGTCTGTTCCTTGAGCTTCTTGCCATCACTTTGCTCCTCGTGCACCTTGTGCTCATTGTTTCTTCTCTTCTTCTCTTGGTTGTCGGTACCTTGCGCGTCTTCTTCAAACCTACCATAGAGCTGTGCAAAACATAAACGGTAATGAGATCATGTCGAGTGACAGATGTACAGTAGTATTTGACCCTTGCAAGATTTACATACCTAACAGAACTCACAACAACAGAAGGTTTTTCACCATTTGGAGCCTCACCTGGATCATCATTTGGATCCTCACTTGGATCACCATGATCACCATTTAGAGCCTCACTTGAATCATTATTTGGAGGATATTTTGGATCATCGTCAAAATCATGCGGCTGTTGACCATCATCATTTGGAACCTCGTCAAAATCCTCATCTGATGCAACCGGCTGTTGACCATCATTTTCATCATCTGTTGAGGCAACCGGCTGCTGACCAACATTTTCATCGAAGCCTTCATCCAAACTCTCTCCAGACGCTGGATCTACTATGTTATCACAATACTTACCAAAATGACCAGACCCACCACACCTTGTGCACTTACGCTTCCTCGCTCCAAGTCCAGCTCCTTCGCTGCGAGGTCTGATTCGACTCTTCCTTGGTCTACTTGCTGCTCTCTTCAGAATTGGAGTGCAAAGCTTGAATCCAGGGTCCACCATGTCCCATTGTTGTTTTCCCTCCATAGCAGGCAAGGCATAAGCATATGTGGCTTTGAACCTTGCAACAAAGTAGTAATCATGCACATACTGCTGTATGTTCCCTGCTGGACCTGGGAGAGAAGTGATGAAAAATAAGGCATGAATGAATGGCAACCCAGTTATCTGCCATTGCCTACAACTGCAAGTTCTAGCTTCTAAATCCACTAGATATCTCCATTCCCTCTTCTCTTTATCCAAATATGATATCTCTGCTATGGTACCTGAGCAAAGAGTCATGTTCATTTCCAAGCCTGTTGTCTTCTGCTTCAGTTCATTCATCATGGCAGGGATGATAATGTGGCCCATGAATTTTGCCTCGGCTATTCCAGCACGATAATGAAATTTCTGCATGTATTCTATCCTTATCCTGTCAAGCAAATCCACCACATAATGACCCTTTAGTTTCTGGATCGTTGAGTTGCAAGGCTCTGCTAGATTATTGTGCACATAGTCAACTTTGCTCACTTCACTGAATTGGCTTCTGGCCCATAACTTGGAGTGGTGTGTTTCCAAGTATTCTTTCACTTCGGGGTTCATGTATAACTGCCTCAAGTGGTAGTTGTGCTTCTTCACACTGCATGTCAAAGATGCTGGCCATAAATTGTTGGTATACACCTTTCCTTTGAATTTCTTCATGAAATTTGCAGCAAGGTGACGCATGCATTCCCTATGCTCTACTCCAGGGAACACATTGTCCACGGCCACTTCTAAACCTTTGCAGGCATCTGTATGAATGACCAACCCATTGGGATGTGCAATAGCCCGGCGGAGATTATGCAAAAACCAAGTCTAGCTCTCCTCAGACTCTGTCTCCAGCACACCATAGGCAACTGGAAATACAAAACTATGTGCATGAACTGCACAAGCTGCTACTAACTGTCCTTTAAACCTCCCTGTGAGAAAAGTGGCATCAATAGCCAAATAAGGCCTTCAGCCTGCCAAAAAACCCCGGCGACAAGCCTCAAAGCAGACAAAAACCCTCCTAAAGCATTCCTTGGTCTTTGTCACTCCCCTGAATGTGTACTCCACGGTGTGGTGATCAATATCTACAATACTACCTGGGCTTTTCCTCTCCACTTCAACTTTGAATGAATACAACAATTGAAAACTTTCCTGCTAGTTACCATAAATAGAATCCATAGCATGTTGTTTACCATTGAACAACCTCATGTATGGTTAATCTATCTTGAACTTATCTTTGATGTTCTTCTGCAATTCCTTTGGACCCACTTGCTGGTTTTCTTTCACCCACTTCTTTACTTCTTCTGCCACCCATCTTGACTTGGCTCTACTGATTGTATCCTTCCTAAGGGTTGATTCCTGGCATGTGTGCTTAAAAGGGTTCACTTTGACCTAAACATTAGTGCTATTCCGCATTTTAGATGCAAGCAGCCTCCATGGACAACCTTCAGTCGGACAGTTCACTCTGTAACGTACTTGATCACTCTTGTCAACTTTGAAAGTACGTTCTACCTTGATGCAGTATGTCACAAGTGCATTTCTACACTCATTCATGGATGCAAAAACTGTACCTTCTTCCATATGAGGGTTCAAAGGGTCCCATTCAACAGCTGCAAGGTCTTCGTCCTCACCCATCGCGTCATCATCCACACGAACTGCATTGTGAGCCTCATCTTGATTTTTAGTCCGAGGTGCCCATCGTAAATTCCGAATAACATCAGAATATAGCTTCTCTTCATCAACCCCAGAACTGTAGCCATCAGGCTCCACTTCAAGGGGGACCCTACTGCTGTTGCCCACACTTGTCGAGCCACCACGTCGCCGTGCACCAACTGAATTGTTCTGGCTAAAGATGCCATTACGACGACTTGGTTCTCCCCGAGATGTTGCACCCGCCATCCTAGGTCCAAATGCCTGCTCAAGCACATCAACTTGCAGCCTCACATGAAAATTATCTTTCTCTTTATGCCTAACAAACATGGTAGCTAGCTCTTCATCATTACTAACTATCACCCAATTCTTTTCGCCATCATAGTATTTGTATACCACTTCATCAAGCAAACCCCAAGGATATTGGCTACAAATTACCTCCCCAAATTGTCTGAAACTCCAATTACTAGCCATTGGCAACCGATAATCAAAACCTCCTTGGTATTTCTTCTTATACTTTGCATCGAACATGTACCAGTCCCTTCTAATGTGCACCATGAAAGCAAACCGCAACTCCATCCTAACCGGCGAAAAACAGAGACGCAATCAGCACACTAATTGGGCAAACCTACTCGAATCGAGTGTTCAAATGCACAACTAAGCTCAATCTAAACAAGAGGCGAGACTTACCCCTCGGGAACCCAGTCATGGACGCGGCGGATCTTCGGCCCGATGCATGCCTCGCCAAATACTCCGAGGTCGCCGCTGCTCACCATTTTGCCCTAGGGTTCTTCCTCCTAGTTTAAATAGCTCCAGCAGCCCCCCACCTTTGAGCGCTCCGGCCTAGCGCACGAAAGGAGGCCGCGCCGCAGATCGAGCAGGTGGCGGGCGCCCCACCCGTGGCGTCGTAGGAAGGTGGTGGGCATCACAGGTAGCCATGGAGCATAGGCGCAGGGAGGTAGCGGCGGAGTAGGCCATGCAGCTGGTGGCGGGGCAGGTGCTGGCCGCGGCGCAGGTGGCGGCGGCGGCGGCGCAGGACAGCCGACCGGGCGGATGGGTGTGAGCTAGAATGATTTGGGGATTTAGTTGCACGGGCCTACATGTCAGCTCCGGACCCACGTCCACGCGGTCCCATGTGTAAGCTCCAGACCCACAACCACTAACGCCGGCGGATGGAATGGACTCAAATATGGCCGTTTGGCCTCGTCATAGTTGATGTGCTCAGACTAGGGGCAAAACTGAGGACAATTCGCATCTGAGGGCAAAACTGAGCACATGGACACCACTGAGGGCAAAAGGATAATTAACCCTTTCATTAATAAGTCGTTTCACACACTGTAACAGATTGAGTGGACTGAAACATTAAAATGTGAATGTGTGCAAATGTATCCAAGGTTGATCTTGTTATAAAGGCATTGGTGCTGGGAGTTCGAAACTTTAAATATAAAAAAATCAGAAATAAAATTATGATTTCAAATATATAAATGATTTAAAAGAACAAAGGTTAAATAACATGATGGATTTGTTATGTGGAAGATCGAGGGGGAGAGAGAGTGAGTGAATTTTTTAATACGCAACTATAGATACTTTGGCAAAATGCACATAGTTTCAGTTAAAATTTTGTTGCTTGTAAGGATCATAAATCCGCAACGCCGCAGAGGCTAGCCACTGCCTCCTCCTTCCTCCACAAAAAAGCTAGGGTTTCTGCCTCCCGCCACCGCCGCTGCCACTATTCCGCATCCTCTTTGGTGGCCCTAGGGCCATGGGGGCGCGGTGGATCTCGGGAAGGGCCGGCGGGAGGGCTCCGTTTTTAGTCGTTTCTTTTAGTTTTGCTAGGGTTTGTGTTGGGGATATGACTACCAGGTATGACCCGCCCAGGAAAGGCCGGGTCAATAGCAATGGCAGGTTAACTAAAGGAAGACCAAAGAGTATACAAGGTATCGGTTTATAATAAGATTATAGTAGGCCGAAGCCCAGAGGCGGCTTAAGGCCCATGAGAATAAACCGCCATGTATGATAAGACTTGTAAAGTAAGGCATGTAAAAGACGTCACCGAGTCGGACACGTTGTATGAGCCGGTCGGGACTCTGTAGGCCGCAGGGCGTCAACCCGTGTATATAAGGGGACGACCCGACGGCGGCTTAGGGCAGGAAACAACATATCGATAACCAGGACGGTGAGTTGAGCCTCTTGGAGATCGAAACCCCAGCAATACCAATCCGAACTAGACGTAGGCTTTTACCTTCATCGTAAGGGGCCGAACTAGTATAAAAACTCTCTCGTGTCCTTTGTCCCAATTAACCCCTTTAAGCTTCCTAGTGCGATGGCCCTACGACTAAGTCCTGGCTCTAGGACATCTGCCGTGTTAACTCCACGACAGTTGGCGCCCACCATGGGGCCAGCGCACGGTGGATTTGAGTTCTTGAAGGGCAACTTCGAAGGGCTCAAGGATACGCTATGGGTCGGATGACCAAGAGTCGTTGCGGCAAACTCTACATCGACGATGAAGGCTGGGGCCCCAAGGCCGGCTCAATCGAGTATGGGTACCGGGTCCCCTTCGGCGGAATTCACGTCTTCAACGGCTAGATCGGCGAGTCAGGCCCTGAGCCGGACGTCCACACCGACCTCATTGAAATGGCTCAGCGCGCAAGGACCGCCCGTGTTCAATTTGCCGTGAAGCACGCCTTTGTAGGCTGCATCCATGGCAGTGAATACTCTGAAGGATCGGTGGAGGGCGGTGAGACGGCTAACTGTTCTGACACTGCATCATCAACAGGTGAGACGGACTCTCTGTATCAGTTACAAGACGGCATGCTCGGGGGCTGTTCCGATGGCAGTAGTATTCCGGACCCCTTTGAGCCACCGAATTGGGCCGGAGTCTTCATGGCAGGGACACAGCCCGGACAGAACTCTACCGCAGCGACAGCAGCATCTACCGGGTCGGCTGCCACCGGGTCAGGAGATCCCACGCGCCCCCCGGCTCAGATTCTAATGGACCTCATGGATAAGCTGATGACTCTGTTAACCGCCATGGTAGAGCCGGCGGATAAGGCCCAGCACGATGCAGAGGTGGCATGCGTGCAGGAGGAGATTGTGCATGCTAAGGAAAATCTAGCCGCGGAGGAAACCCGGTTGGCAGCAGAACAAGCGGCTTTGGATGCGCGTACTCAACAACTTCAAGCAGATACTTTCCGGCTCTCGGTGGATCTTAACGCATCAAATAAGGTCATGAGGAGGAGGCATCAGAAAACTCAATCACGTCTACCTCTAACGCTTGATCCAAGGAACCTGTTCCGTACACCCGGAGCTGGAGGGAGCAATCCGCCGGAGGCAAACCGGATTACGACACCCGGTGCACCGGTTCAGCCACGCACCATGGAGCCACCTCGTGTACATACCGCTCCTCCTCATTATGTGCCAACACCTCCGGGTCACTTCTCCAACCCCCTGGAAAATCTCATTGCACCATCGGCTCATTTGGCGGCTCTCCCAATGGAAGGCGACTCGCTAACAGCGATTGAAACCCAGAGTGTAAGAGAACTTCTTCAAATGGCTCTGGCCCAGCAGGATGCATACTCTTACAGCCGAGAGAGGATCCATTCAACTCCTCGCCCAAGCCGGAGCCCGAGTTACAGTAGGCACATGGAGTCTGCAGAGATGTCAAGTAATGCTCAACGCCACAACTGACCATATAGGCATGAGCCGGTGCGGGTTGGAGCTCTTAACTTAGCGGATCAGGAGAGGATTCGTCAAGAAGCAGAACGAGCAGCTCAATTTGCAGCGGAGCAGGCGGCTCATCAAGCCTTTCCGGCTTACCCGGCAACCTCGGTTGAGGCAGGAGTGGCTACAAGAACCAGAGGCGTGCCTTGCTTGGTGCCGGTTATACACAATGAGCGGTTGCCAAAGGACTTCAAGGGGCCTCGTAAAGTGCCCAATTACACGGCTGACCTACAGTCGGGGGCTTGGATTGAGAGTTATGAGATGGCTATGGAACTATTGGAGGTCAGTGACGCTGCAATGGCCAAGTATTTCACCATGATGTTGGATGGAACAGCTCAAACTTGGTTGAAGGGATTGCCACCCAATTCTATCGGCTCATGGGCAGAGTTGAAAGCCCGGTTCATCCAGAACTTTAAGGACACACATAAACAGCCTATGTCGATTGTGGACCTGACCAATTGTAAACAAGAGGATGGTGAATCCACAACCCATTGGGTGCGCCGGGTCAAAGAGATAGTACATTCATCTGGTAAGATGGATGCCGGATCAGTAGTCTTAATGTTGGAGAAAAACTGCCATTTTGAACCTCTGAAGCAGAAGTTGGGGCGACTCAAGCGTGACTGTAGTGACATGGGAACGTTGATGGTGGCTCTCGTTAAGTAAGCCGATTCTGACACTACTAAAGACCCGGTGTCTGATGAAGAAAAGGCAACAAAGGGAAAGAAGAACGACAACGACAAGGGTCACGAGCACAACCCGGCGAATCAGGGAGGTAACAAATGTAAGGCTGATGAGTTTGTTGCTAATACTAATGCGCAGGGTGGTAATCAATGGCGTAAGGGCAGACAGCCCCCTCGATCGGGCGGGTCAGGCCCCACCCTTGAGCAGTTGTTAAATGAACCTTGTCCGAAGCACGGCACCCGGGAGAAGCCGGCCACCCACCTGTGGAAGGATTGCACGATTATGAAGGCGTTTAAAAATTCAAACACGTTTGATGGGGGTCACGGCCCAGGTGGCGGCTCAGGTGGAGGCGGTTTTCATGGCCCGGGCGCCGGTTCAGGTAGAGGAGGTTTTCAGGGTCAAGGTTATTCTGGTCACCAAGGAGGATATAATCAGCAACCCGGCCAGGGGAATCAACAGCAGCAATCTGGTTATCAGAGCAACCCGAAGTAGCTGAGTAGTGGGCAATACCATGTATTTACCACCAGTTTATGTAAAAGGGACTAGAAACTTCACAAGAGAGCCGTCAATGCCATTGAGCCGGCGGTTCCACGTTATTTACGTTGGTCAGAGCAGCCTATTGTGTGGAGCAGGGAGGATCACCTGCCCCGGGTTGATAATCCCGGTCACTCGGCTTTGGTAGTGGCACCTCAGGTTGGTGGATACAAGTTCACTAAGGTACTCATGGATGGAGGCAGCAGCATTAACATCCTCTACTATGAGACATTTTGCCGGATGGGATTGGCCGATAAAAATCTTAAACAATCCAACACTATTTTTCACGGTGTGGTACCTGGTAAGTCGGCATACCCAGTCGGAAAGATTGAGTTAGCCTTTGGGGATGAGTACTACTCCAGAGCGGAGAAATTAACCTTTGAGCTGGTTAAGATCAAGAGCCCATATCATGCTTTGTTTGGGTGGCCGGCTTATGCCAAATTCATGGCTCGGCTGTGTTATGTGTATTTGCAGCTCAAGATGCCGGGTCATAAGGGTACCATCACGGTACATGGGAGCCGGAAGATAGCCTTGGAGTGTGAAGAAGGTGATGTTGCCTATGCTGAATCTGTTTGTGCGACAGATGAGTTAAAGTTTTATAAGGATCATGTTGACCCGGCAGACATGATGTCATTAAAGAAACCAACAACAGAGCATGAGCCGATGTTGAAATTCAAATCAGCTGATGACACTAAGATGGTCGATTTTTTCCCTGGCGGCTCGTCCAAGCAGTTCATCATCAGCGCAAACTTGGATCCAAAATAGGAAAGCGCGCTCATCGAGTTCATCCATGAGAACCGGGACATCTTTGCATGGAAACCTTCAGACATGCCGGGTGTCCTGAGGGAACTCGCTAAGCACACTCTTAATATTGATCCAAAATACAAACCTGTCAGACAGTTTCTCTCGCGATTCAATGAAGAAAGGCGGAAGGCCATTGGAGAAGAGGTGGCCCGGCTCTTGGTAGCTGGGTTCATCGTGGAGGTCTTTCATCCAGAGTGGTTAGCTAACCCGGTGCTTGTGCTAAAAAAGAACGGCACATGGCGTATGTGTGTGGATTACATCAATCTGAACAAGGCTTGTCCGGCTGATCCTTTTGCTCTCCCTCGTATTGATCAGATCATTGATGCTACGGCGGGTTGCGCACGATTGAGTTTCTTGGATGCTTATTCCGGTTATCATCAGATTAAGATGGCAGTCAAGGATCAAGAGAAGACAGCTTTTATCACTCCTTTTGGAGCTTTCTGCTATGTGTCTATACCTTTTGGGCTTAAGAGTGCCCAGGCGACTTACCAGTGGTGTGTGCAGAATTGTCTTCACAATCAAATTGGGCGCAATGTTCATGCTTATGTGGATGATATAGTGGTGAAATCCAGGGAAGTGGAAACCTTGGTCACAGACCTGAAAGAGACTTTTGATAATCTCCGGGTTTACAAAATGATGCTTAATCCGGCCAAGTGTGTTTTTGGAGTGCCAGCCGGCAAGCTCTTGGGTTTTTTGGTGTCCAACCAAGGTATTGAAGCTAACCCAGAGAAAATCAAGGCCATTACATCCCTAGCCAAACCAACATGCGTCAATGATGTTCAGCGGCTGGCGGGTCGTGTGGCTGCTTTGAGCCGATTCATAAGCCGGTTAGGGGAAAAGGTTATGCCTTTGTATCAGTTGATGAAGAAAACGGATGTTTTTGTTTGGAGTGAAGCTGCGAACGCTGCTTTTGAGGATCTGAAGACATAGCTTGCTGAGCCGCCGGTCCTGGCTACTCCAATTGAGAAAGAGCCGCTATTGTTATATGTGACTGCTAACTCACGGGCTGTTAGTGTGGCTATTGTGGTAGAGCGCAAGGAGGCTGGCAAAGAGCATTTGGTTCAACGGCCGTTTTACTACGTCAGTGGAGTGTTAATTGAATCTAAGCAACGATATCCACATTGGCAGAAGCTTGTATATGGGGTGCTCATGGCAAGCCGGAAGCTTAAACATTACTTTCAGGGACATCCAATCACCGTGGTTAGCTCTGCTCCTTTGGGAGACATTGTTCAAAACAGGGAAGCCACGGGGCGAGTCGCCAAGTGGGCAATTGAGCTTGGGTCTTATGGTTTGAAGTATGCTCCACGTACTGCGATCAAATCTCAAGCCTTAGTTGACTTCATCAATGACTGGACAGTGATGCAGATGCCAGAAGAGAAACCAGACAACACATATTGGACTATTCATTTTGATGGGTCCAGACAGTTGGAAGGCTCGGGGCTGGAGTTGTCTTAACTTCCCCATGAGGGGACAAATTTTGTTATGTGTTAGGGTTGATGTTTCCTTGCACTAACAACGCAGCAGAGTATGAAGCCTTGCTCCATGGTCTTCGAGTTGCGAAAGAGATGAGTTTGAGCCGGGCCAGATGTCTTGGCGACTCAGATCTAGTGGCTCAACAGGTATCTGGCAAGTGGGATTCCAAAGACCCTCTCATGGCGGCTTATCATCGGGAGGTTGATGTCGTTGCCGGGCATTTTAAAGGTTATCAGGTGGAGCACATCGACCGTCGAAGGAACGAAGCAGTTGATGCCTTAAGTCGGTTGGGGTCTCAGTGTAAGCCGGTGCCACCCAACACCTTTTTGGATGTTTTGCATAACCCCTCTGTCAAGTTGCCCATAGAAGAAGATTTAGCTGTTCCTGACCTGGAGGCGCAGTTGGTGGCGGCTCTTCATGTCATCCCAGATTGGACGATACCGTTCTTGGCTTACATGACCCGGGGAGAGTTGCCAGCGGATGAGACCCTGGCTCGACAGATAACCCGACGGTCTAAGTCCATGACGATTTCAGATGGAGAGTTGTATCATCGCAGTGTTTCCGGAGCATTTCAGCGATGTGTTTCCTCCGAAGAAGGTCAAGAAATCCTTCGTGAGATCCATGAAGGTGATTGTGGTCATCACACCGGGTCAAAATCTTTAGTGGGCAAGGCGTTTCGTCACGGTTTTTACTGGTTGACGGCTCACGCTGATGCAGAAGATCTGGTCAGTAGATGTGATGGATGTCAAAAATTTGCACGATGAGTGCATGTGCCGGCTCAAGAGCTCCGGATGATTCCAATCACTTGGCCATTTGCGGTCTGGGGGCTTGACATGGTGGGACCTTTCAAAAGGTCTAAGGATAAAAAGACACACCTCCTAGTGGAAATTGATAAGTTCACTAAGTGGGTTGAGGCGGAGCCTGTGAGTAAGTATGACGCAGCCACGGCGGTTCAGTTCATGAAAAAAGCGATCTTCCGTTTCGGTTTTCCACACAGTATTATCACAGACAATGGCACCAATCTGTCTCAAGGGGTGATGGAAGAGTTTTCTCAACGAGAGCACATCCGGCATGATGTTTCTTCTGTAGCTCATCCTCAATCTAATGGTCAAGCTGAGAGAGCCAATCAGGAAATTTTGAAAGGGCTAAAACCCCGGCTTATGGTTCCTTTACAGCGAACGCCGGGGTGTTGGGTAGAGGAATTACCTTCAGTGTTATGGAGTATCAATACTACACCCAATAGGTCTGCAGGTTACACATCTCCATGGTTTATGGAGCGGAAGCAGTGTTGCCTAGTGACATCTGTCATGACTCATCCCGTGTGGCGGCTTATGTTGAAGCTAACAACGAAAAAGCCAGACATGATGCACTTGACTTGTTGGATGAAGAAAGAGACTTAGCAGCGGCCCGGTCAGCAATTTATCAACAGGACCTGCGTCGTTATCACAGCCGCCGGGTCAAGTCCAGGACTTTCCAGGAAGGTGACTTGGTGCTCCGGCTCATCCAGGATCTGTCAGATGCACACAAGCTATCCCCACCTTGGGAAGGACCCTTTGTGGTTAGTAAGAATTTAAACAACGGGTCATATTACCTCATTGACGTTCGAGAGCACAAAGACTCATGTAAGTCGGAGGAAGAGACCCGCCGGCCGTGGAACATTGCTCAACTTTGGTCATACTACACCTGAGCCACCGGCTCTCATCATGTACATACGTTCACGTTGTATATACTATGATAAGCAATAAAGTAAGACCATCGGTCTCTTTTCTTTTCAAAGACTATGCATCTTTATTATTTCTTATTTACAAAATGACTATTAAGGAGATGATCATATTTGAATCAAGTTTAGCCTTTTTGGTCTAGCTTATGATCGTATCCGAATCTAACTGCAAATCTCATGGTCATTTGGGGGCTTCCTGTTCAAACATAGGTCGTATTCGAACCAAAGAGAACATAGCTGTCGTAACCCTCTTGATCGGCTCAAGGCCAAACTCACTTGGGGGCTTCCTGATCGTATCCGAATCATAGCTTAACCCCTTTTGAGTCTGACTTGGATCGTATTCGAACCAGGGTCGTTAAAAACCTCTCAAGGTCATTTGGGGGCTTCCTGTTTAAACATAGGTCATATTCGAACCAAAGAGAACATAGCTGTCGGTACCCTCTTGATCGGTGCAACGCCAAAGCCACTGGGGGCTATATGGTCGTATTCAAACCTTAGCTTAACCCCTTTGGTCCGGTTCACTGATCGTATTCGAATCAGTAACCCCTAATCTTTCGAATATAGGGTTAAAATTGTGCTTATTGTCTGTGGCTTGCCTGTTAGTTTTTTGTTGTTTCAATATTATAAATAAATTAGCCTGGTCTTCTTCACCGGCTCAATTATTGGACAACACAGCCGCCCAGGTCATTCAAGCCGGTGGTTCAAGGATCAAAAGGTATGAGCTACTAAGGTATAATAATCATTGAGTATTCAAGATGCATTGGTTTTTCATAAAATATTGACTTATCAAATTCATCATCCGGATTATTTAAGCCGGCGATCTAAGAATCAAAGGGGACAAGGTATGGTTATTACTTATACGCACTTACCTGCTGCGTTAACTAAAGAGTTAGTATTAACCCTTATCCTTTATTCATATTTGTCTCTGCTTTTATTGAGGTAAATATATTGGCTCTAAATTAGGTGTTTACACCCGTTCGGTTCTAAACCGCCATGCTAGTCTTTTCGTTGTATTTACAGGAAAAGAGTTCAAACATTGCAGAGACAAACATTAAAATGATGCATACGTTGGCGTCTGGAAACACAGACTTGCATAGAAGTGTTTTATGCGCGATGTCATAAGCAAACATGCGGTGTTTTAACTAAGTTATTACAAGGCTTTATAAGACCATGAAGATGATCATCGTCCCTCTGTTGCCGGGTCACCACCTTCTGTTTGCTGAAAGTTGGGTTTTGACCAATCAAAGCCGTTCATGGCGACGAATTCGGCTTCATCGTCAATCAGGCCGACCTGGTCAACTTCCGGGGCAAATGTATCTTCTCTCATTGGTGGGATCAGATCTGTTACTTTGTATGAGGGAGTGGCCATCTTCTTATTCTCACTATCAAAACCCGGCTGGTACTCTGTTGAAATTTCTTTCAAAGCTGTTTCGGCCGTCTCAACTCGTCGGGTCAGAAGTGTTTTCTCATTTTCCCACGTCTTCTCCTTGGCAGCAAAGTTGGTCTTCAAATTTTTTGTTGCAGAAAGTCTTATTTGCAGTTTGGAGGTGCAAGATTTGATTTCTGACTCCTGACTTGCTAGCCGGGTCTTTGCGTCAGTCAATTGGGAGTTCAATTCAGACAAGGCATTCTGTAAAACATTCAGATGAGTCAAGACTTGGTTTCAAATTCAAGATTTTAAATTCAAGATTCAAGTCTCAAGTACTTTACAGAAAACCACTTGACACTTGGGGGCTAATGTATGCCAAATCAAATTTCTACGACTTTACAAACATATTTAAAGTCCCAAGTCCCTTACAAAGTAACATCACTTGGCACTTGGGGGCTAATGTATGCAGTTCAGCAAGTTTATCAAGGTTAAGCCAGAGTATTAAGTACTTTGAAGGCAGTCTCAAAAACAATTTTAAAAGTACCGATTTATTTATGATTAAAATGAACCGGTCCTTGGGGACTACATGTGCAATTTTGTTCTATTAAAGTCAAGCAAAGATTCAAAAGTAAAAAATCTCTGCCTATATTCTAAAAGTCTACAGGTTATTCCGGTTCTCTCATAATCTGAAGACTTGGGGGCTAAAGGAATACAAGTAAACCGGAAAAATGTACCTCATACTTCAACTGAAGTTGCTTGACCATCTCAATCTCAGATTCGCGACTGGAGTGTACATGACTGAGATAGCCAGATAAAATGTCACTGGCATTGAGACAGTCATAGTTGGCAACGTCAAAACGACCTTTCTGCCTTTCCAACGCCTCTTGCTTTGCGGTACACCGAGCCAACACGGTTGGGTTCCCCGGCTCAACCAAACGGCTCCCAGTAATTTGAACATCTTGGGCAGATGGAGACAGCGGGTTGGCTGAGCTTGACGGACCAGCTGTAGAGGGATTCACCGTGGCTTCATCGAAAGTCGGCTCAGGAGGGTTTGCCTCATTGTCAATAGGCGGGTGTTCTGGAGCGTTAGCCAATGGAGAAGGCGGCCTAGCCGGATCAGATGCTAGCACTGGCGGGTCTTCTGCCGGTTTTGCCGCCTTCGCCTTCTTGGATTTAGCCTGGCCGCTAAGGAAAGATATTGCAGGATTGTCAGTATAAAGATACAATTGAGCAACCCGGAAGAGAGGAGGATTTCTGATTACCCAGGAGCAGTCTTGAAAGCCGGGAATTGTGTTTGTGATGAGTCGCCTGAGGAATGAGACACCTCCTGAAAGGATAAAAGAAAAGAGTTAAAAGAAATACAAGGAGCAGGATTCATTAAAACAAGTTAAAGACAACAATAAGTAAACCTTGTTCGGGCGTTTCCGAGGGGTCTGTTGAAGGACGACAGCCGATTCATCTTCAAATCCAACTTCACGGCGGCTTTCATGTTGCTGCTTTTTCAAATGAAAGTTGGGATCCAAGTGAGCTAAGGGGTTAGAAAACCTTACTTTACGGATCACTCGTCGAACTTTGTGTCTTGGTAAGGGCTCTGAGTCGGAGGAAATGATAGTTACCTATGCTTCCCCGGCCTGACTGGCCCCAGTGTCATCCTGGTAAGGATCAGTGTCAATAAGATTGTTAAAAAATTGGCCAAGGGAATCAAGGGCTACCTCCGAGTAAGACGTGTCATCAAGTTTCATTAAATCTTCAGCAATGGTTTTCTTTTTCTTCTTTGACTTCCGGGTCGTCTTCTTGGTGTTCATGGCGGCGGCTTTCACCTTCTTGGCAGCCTCATGGTCATATTTCACCTTCCAAAAGTCAAAATTGTCCTGCAAAGACAAGAAGAAAGATCAGTGCTAAAGTAATATAGCTGGGCAAAATACAAAGGAAAAGAAATCAGAATATACTTACTTCTGGTACCGGGTTAAGCTTACAGAAGGGATTTAACCCAACAATGATGCAGTCTTCATATTTCCCATTCACCAAAAGGTTTGACATTGAAACAATGTCTTCTTCAGTGAGTTCAACTGGGCTGTGACGAAGAGAGTCGTCTGGGCCTCCACCGTATTCATACATCAGTTTTGATCGACGGCTTAATGGAATAACCCGCCATGAGATCCAGCAGCGGGTCAGATCTACTCCAATTAAACCGTTCCCCAACAAAGCGTTGATTCTTCTGATGGATGGAAGCAGCCTCTTGCATTCATATCCGGAAGTGTGAACTTGGAGTCAAGACGACCGGGGCGGTAACCCGGCAGCGGTTTTTCATTTGCTGGAGAAATATCCTGACAGTAAAACCAAGTTTGGTTCCAGTCCTTTGGGTGACTTGGTAAAACTATGAGAGGGGAGACAGCACCCTACCGGCGTTGAATTGAGATGCCTCCAAGCTCTAAGCTAGGACCGTTGGTGCACTCGTTCTTCCGGTTCAGATAGAAGTATTCTCTAAACAGTTCTACAGTTGGCTCTTGCTGAAGATAAACCTCACAGAGCACTTGGAAATTGCAAATAATGGATATGGAATTGGGCCCAATGTCCTGAGGATGAAGTTTAAAAAAGTGAAGGACCTCTCTGAAGAATTTTGAACCGGGCGGTGAGAAGCCACGATTCATGTGGTCAGTGAAGACAATGACTTCACCATCTCTGGGCTGAGGTCGTTCTTCGTCCGGGTCAAGGGCACGATAAGACATAATGTTTTTCTCTGGCAAAAATCCAATGGTGACAAATTCTTTCAAGGTATCATCAGTAACTGTGGAAGGGACCCAGTTGCAGACTGTTGGCGCTTTTGACGGCATGATGAAAAAAGGACAAGCTGAAAAGAAAGTAATTTGCTGGTTCAAATTATTGGTGGATAAGAGGTTAAATGATGATAGTACAGATGAGTAATGGCGGCTTAAGTAAGGGCTAATGATATATAAAGGAAAAATGAGCCGACGTGATAAGCCACCATGACTAAAGATATTCAAAGGTTGCCTGAGTCAGAATTGGCTAAGTGCTGTGATAAACAAGTTTCACAAGTTGTTGCTATTATTTTGGATCAAGATGGTTCAAAAAAGGAAAATAAATGTAGACCTAAAACTGGCACAGATGAGTTCGTCAGTTCTAAACAAAGCCTCTGAACAAGAAAAGGAATTTGTTTGCATTTGAAGTGGGTGCGAAATAGCTACCACATCAGTTTTATATTATCCAAAGATCAAGAAACGGCGATAGTGATGAAATCTATGAAGAGTTCATGACGAACAGTGAAGAACACCAAGGAACTCGAAGGACCTAATGCGGATCTGATGTCGAGGAAGGAAGAGACTTACAGATACAGAGTTGCTGCGGAGGTTCATTGCGGTTTCTTTTGATCAAATTAGGTTGATGCGTCGGCCTGAGTCGATGAAGACAAGGAGATCTGCGGCGGCGGCGGCGGAGCTCGAGCGGCAGAGAAACAGCAAGAGGAAGAAGACGACCGAAGGGGGAGAATGGAAAAGACCTAGGTCGTGCCTATTTATAAGGAAAAGACTGATAAGTGGGCACGAAAAACGAGGAGACCAAAACATGGTTATCCAGCTACCCAGGCGCCTCGATTTTCGGAAAGGCGTTAAAGATAAATATCCGTTAAAAGATGACGTGGTGGCGGGTTTCCGAAAAATCCGGAGATCACGTCATGGCGGGTTACAAGGTTTTCGCAAAACAGTAATAGATGGATATTTTCTAAGTATTGGAGATTGACAAGAACAAAGTTCAAATCAACCTAGAGCCTAATGTTGGGGATATGACTACCAGGTATGACCCGCCCAGGAAAGCCCGGGTTAATAGCAATGACGGGTTAACTAAAGGAAGCCCGAAGAGTATACAAGGTATCAGTTTATAATAAGATTATAATAGGCCGAAGCCTAGAGGCGGCTTAAGGCCCATGAGAATAAACCGCCATGTATGATCACACTTGTAAAGTAAGGCATGTAAAAGACGTCACCGAGCCGGACACATTGTATGAGTCGGCCGGGACTCTGTAGGCCGCAGGGCGTCAACCCGTGTATATAAGGGGACGACCCGGCGGCGGCTTAGGGCAAGAAACAACAGATCGATAACAAAACCGGCGAGTTGAGCCTCTTGGAGATCGAAACCCTAGCAATACCAATCCCAGCTAGACGTAGGCTTTTACCTTCATCGTAAGGGGTCGAACTAGTATAAAAACTCTCTCGAGTCCTTTGTCCCGATTAACCCATTTAAGCTTCCTAGTGCGATGGCCCTACGACTAAGTCCTGGCTCTAGGACATCTGCTGTGTTAATTCCACGACAGTTTGTGTCCTGTTCAGGAAGACGAGACGGCGGCGGCTCCCTGAAGATGGAATAAAGGTCTCCCCGCCTAGTCCCCGTTCCAGCGGTGCGTCTAGCACCGTTGGTGGGCATGTGAAGGTGTGTCTCCGTTGGATCTATCTTTGGTGGATTTGCTCGGATCTCGTCGTTGTTCGTCTACGTTCGTGTGTCTTCGATTGGATCTTTCTGATCTAAGTTATTCTTCATCTGCGGCGGTTGCTATTCTGGTGCGCTGGTCCTACGGGCCTTAGCACGACGACTTCCCGACTGTCTACTACAAGCTGTGCCCGACTCCGGCGATGACGGCGGCGTGCCTTCGGCTCGCTTCAGTGCTGGTAGTCGTCGCTAGCTGGTCTACGGATCTGGATGTAATTTTTATTGTTTCTACTAGTATTCATTGTACTGCCATGATTGAAGATGAATAGATCGGAAATTTTCTCGTAAAAAAATCATAAATCCGTGATACATCTTTTTTTATCATGCATGAGCAATTGTTGTACAATCTCTACTCCTAATGTCTCAGTTGGTAGTCCGCATTCTGGGTTTTATTTTTGTCCCACCTAATATGGTATTTTTTGGTACTTTTTTGGTACTTGCTCCCACCTCCCGCTCAGCCGCGAAAAACCAGAAAAACCATGTCGCGATGCCCCTGCAGTCCAGAGCCGCACCTCCCATCGCACCCATCTACAAGCGAAAATTAACCAACGAAATAAAACCTACGAAAATTAACCAGCGAAAAAAACACTAACCAAACGCACGCACGACTCTCCTGGCCTCCACTCGCACGCACGACTCACTGCCCTCGTTCGTCGCCGCCCTCCATCCCTTCGCTGCCGCCCTCGCACATCTAAGCCACTGCCGCTCAGGATCTCCTCGACCAGCCCCGCCTCTTGCGTCGGCCGCCACCGGCGTGCCTCCGCCCTGTATCCCCCATTGACCCTCGAGCACCTCCTCGTCGTTAAGTCCCTGCGCGCGCCCCTGCGACTAACCCTAGCCGCCGAGTTGTGCTGCAGGCAATGAGGAGAGGAGCGAGGCGGGCGCGTCGCTGAGTGGGTGGAACGGCTGGGGCGTCGCGGCGTGGGTGGAGAAGCACGGGCAGCGGTGGCGCCGTTCAGGGGCGGAGAAGGAAAATGTCCTTCGTGGCACAACCGTCCTTCGTGGCGCCGTGCTAGGGCGTCGCGGCGTGTGGATGGCGGCACTGGCCCTGCTTTTCTCCGGCTGGTGCGCGTGCTGTTCGCCCCGTCAGCAGGTGATGCGCGTGCTGTGCCGGCCCTGCTTCTCCACGGCAGGTGCGCATGCTGTGCGCCCCGTGCGCGGGTGTTGCGCTGACTGCTTGCAAGCTGCACGTACGGTGGCCGGCTTGCTAGCTGCGCTTGCTGCTTGTACTACGCTGGCTGTATGTACTGATGCGTGTGACTTCTTCTTTGATTTCCTTTCCAACATGCGAATCTTGTTTTGTTGATTTTTTGAGCCGCAGCAGTTCAGGTCAGAGGTCACCAAAACCCATATCCATCATTACTGGTTGGTCCGGTGTCATGGAGCAAGGGCCGCTGGTTTCGCCGTCGTGGGTGGAGGTTCACCATCGAGGAGCAGCAGGGGAGGAGTTGCAGCATCGAGGAGCAGCAGGAGAGGAGGTGCACCATCAAGGAGCAGCAGGGGAAGAGGTTTTGTCATAGATGCATGGGCGGCGGGCGGATTCAGGACTGGATTTTTACTTTTTGAGACGGAAATACATAAATTCTTAGGTCAGTAACAATAAATCTAATGGTTGCATGCATCTCACTATATGATCGTTAGGTTAATAGTACTCCAGAGATAATTTCATTTGTATGTTCTTCAGAGTAGAGGTTGATTCATGAAACATTTGTCTAAGCCACACATATGTTATTTCACGTCGACTGATTGTAGGTACTTTGACTTTAGAAGGGATACTTGCCCCTTTGGCGGACGATGTTTTTACAAGGTATACATATGCTGATCTCGTTTCAGATTCAAATCTATCATCACATATACTTCTTACATAATGTGTGAATTCTCAACCGAAACTTGACCAATGCCTAGATTGATATTTTGCCTGTTGTTACCTTCTCATACTTAATGTGCAGCAACAGTTCTGAATGAAGCCTAATTAAAATACTAAAGGCAGTAAAAACATAACTATTGATGATAAGCCATGCAAATAATTGGTCATAGTTTGAACTAGCACCTCTAAATAATATTGTAAGTTTTCTGCAATCAGTGCTAGCTTAGGTGATGTGGAACGTTAAGAGTAGTTGATTGGTATGTTCATCAAAGCCAAGCTTTTTAGAATAGGGACTGTCAGATGGCCTTGGAATATAACCATTGTAATTTGACTCATGTAATGAACTGTGCATATGGTGGTTATCTTCTCCTTTCTTTCAGTATTCAATTGTCTATTTTCCTACGCTCTTTGCTTCTTCGGTTTGACTCGTGCAGTACTGTATGTTCTCCAACATGCCTACACCGATGGGCATTTGGAGGAGCCGGCAATAGTGGCAGTGCTTCATTTTCATGCCGACAATTGAAGTATGGACCAGCAAGAAATATCGAGTTGGTACTCTCTATTAGTCCCCTCTATATAATGTATAACCTCTGCTTGCTTCTCATAGAAGATTCTGATGTATAAACCTCTGCTTGCTCTCCAATAGAAAATTCTGTTCGAACATGCAGATTGGCATACTTGCTCAGAAGGTTACAACTGTAGGTAAGGCATCAAACTATATGTCTCAAATTAAGGTTTGTTTTTGGTTGGATGCAATTCTTTCAATAACATTCTTCTATAAATAAATTGAGGTTGCAATTATCTGACCATGTATTTTTGAATTTTGTTTTCCATTGAACAATCAAAACATCCAGAAGGAAGCAGTTGAGAAGAGAAGCACTTAGGGGATGATGTCGATCTTGCACATTCAGCTTTATGTATGTAGTCTCACTCTCATCTTATTTAATTTATTTATAGTAGTTGAACAAAGAAATATAGCCTCTTGGGATCTAAATCAGCAATTGTAAAATTGATCGATACTTGTGCTCGCTCACAGCAGATGTTAAATTGTTTTATTTTACAGTACATTTGGATGTCGGAGTTCGTTGCAATACCACATAAGCATCATTTGAAAGCTTGATTTTGTCATTGAATTTAATGTATGTGTCCTTATAATATTTTCACCTACACTGGCCTTTTACCTACTCCTATTAATACACAGTAGCAAACAAGTCCTTGACTCCTTCAGGAGTATTCAGTAAGACTAAAAAGCTGAAAATGTATTAATGCCTTCAGGTAAATGTTTCTTCGTGTACCATATATGGCAGTTTGGTAAAAAAATAAGAAAACAACGGAGCAAATTAAAATATAATTATGTTTATCAAAAAGGTAGAAGGTAATCGATGAGCAAACATATTTACATTCTAATATTTTTGTTTTCTTTTCTTGATATGTCATTTCCTTTGCTGATCCTTCTCTTCTTCATATGAACAGCCCCCAGCTAGATTGACGAGAAAGTTTATTTTGCACATGGTCTTTCCTGGTATTGTCCTTGTAGCAAGAAGTACTTTTTATATAACAATACCAGCTTTGCTCTGTTGTGTGCAATGATTTCATTTAGGTACAGACCCCCTCCCCCATTCATGGAAGTTACTTCTTTTCAGACAGAGAATGATTATTAGTTTTTATATGGATTTAGAGCACATAAATAATTAGCTCCCATTTTAAGTTTGGTTTTAGAGTTAGCCTTCCAGTTCTGTCCATATTTTTCTTGCTACCCATATTAATGACCACATATTTTTCAGTCATTGTAGTTGCCCATATGGATGATGGTTTATTTTAGCCTCGAGGACCTTGCTGGTACCAAATACAACAGGGAGGAGATTGCTGAGGCGGCTGATTCCTATGCGCTATGTGAAATTAATGGTTGACTTGATTGAGGAGTTATGAACTTTCTCAAATCCTTAAGAGGTTTGCACATCCTTTTCCCTTGTTTTGCTTCTGAAATTGTCATGAGATTACTTGCTACCTTGCAGCATAGCTGTCCAATGTTTTCATAAAGAATTTTTTTTTGGCATATACTTTGGTATTTCTACAAGCACCTGTCTCTGTAGTGTGGAAAAATAAATAAATTAGTTCAATCATTAGGAGCCCACGTATCTACAATTTCGGCATATCCATTACCCTATATTATCAGACGATAGCAATACTGCATTGTTTGCCAGTACTTCTAACTAAACTGGGTGTAAATGAAGAATATAACTAAGTTTATTAAAGGGTCAAGATTGACTCAGCTACCGGCCTAAAAGGACACTTCTTTTGTGAATATTAAAATATTCTAGGTATACAACGCGACTGCCCTCGATCTATCTATTTGCTAGGTCGATCGTGGAGCCACTCGCCCGCTGCCGAGGTACGAGATTGCCGCCGCTGACATCTGAGAGGAGCCGCCGCCAGACCTCATCCAGGAGCCGTTCGCCGCCGCGGAGGTACGAGAGGAGCCGCCGCCACCTTCATTGCGGACCTCATCGTGGAGCCGTTCGCCGCCACCGCGAGAAGATGCTTGAGGTCGGATCCTTCTCCAGAACCGCCCAACGGGATGGGAGCCTCCGCGTGTTCCTGCTCTGGCGACGACATGGTCGTTCTTCCACTGGGCCACATCATCACCCACCACCTGTGTGCCTCCTCCGATCTCCATCTCCATCTGTGCTGAGCCTTGAGTACTCATGATAATACTTTATTTTCAATTTTTAGTGGCAATGCCTTAGTATCATAGTTCAGTTGATAGTACCTGTTAAATAATCTAGCCAGGACCAGGCTGGTGCCTTTTCATTAGTTTAGGTTGAAGCAGTGACACTGTCTAGCTAGCAAACACATTGATTATAGATATTCCCATACCTCTTTTGTAAAATCAAATATTATACATACATTTTAGTGCGATATGTTTTACAGGTTTAATTAGTAATTAGTCCATTGATATCAGCCCTCAAATTAAGTAATTCAAATAAGTTAGCATCCATCATGCACTTGAATTATTTTCACATGTCTCTTTGTGGTTCAAATTATGTTAAGTGAGCAAGCATGTACTGATCGAATTGTATTCTATTTATATTTTAGTAAAGACTTTATCCTTTTTTGTTTCTATCTTAACAACTTAGTTTGCTTTTGCTAGGTGATTTGATCAGAAACGATGGCAATGAGTTGAGGTAAAGCCAACGAGGAGCACAAGAGAGCATAGTAAACGAATTGGGCAAATCACGGTAATCATTTATTTGAATATCCCATTAGTCCAAAATCCAGATTGTATGGAGAAAGATACACCTAAACATGAGTGTTGCCAATCCATGAAAAAACAATGAAAAGTATTGTAAGAAGTAACTTATCATGTCAAAGGGTGTGCTGAGATAAATAATGAAGAACGAATAGCAACGTTTGTCTGGTGGGGGTGTGAAATAGGTGCATATCCAGAGATAAAATATAGAACCAGTTAAGGACGGTAAGCATGATGAATACAACTTGAGTGATATTGTGTTGTTATGTGGCAACATATGGATTTCCATGATGGAACATCGTCCGGAGTATTTGAAGGTTGCCAGTTTAGGTGGGTCAAATAGCACGTGAGCTTATGTCAAAATAGGCATGGTATTTGTTCGATTCTTTTAGGGGTCACTACATGGTGAAAGATGCACAATAAGAAATCATGTAATGCTTGGGTTTTGAATTTAGAGAATTCATTGGATGGTCCGCGAGTGTGCAATCAAACTTGTATGACTTGACATACAAATGCATTATGAAAAATGAAAATAATACCATTGTATGTGTTTTAAAGTTTATGTCATAATTCTGTAAAAAAGATGGCATTTTCTACCATATGAAGAAGTTGGTGGTAGAAAAAAAAATAATTTTTTTGGGCAGTCTCCAGTCTAGAAGGTTGGAACGTTGATATATTAGGAAGCATGCATTAGTTCTCCCCATGGAAAATTGTCCGGCTAGAGAATGAGAATAGCAGCATGAATTCCAAATTTATGTGATGTGTTTGTATTTGAATTAAGAAAATGATGAGATAATTAAAATTCTTCTATGTCTGGATAAAAATTTAAAGAAATACAGATAACAGTGTCTGCACACTGCCGAAACACACATGCACTCACACATGGATGCAGTGGCGGAGACAGGGCCAAGGCCTGCGGTGTGAGGCTATACATTATACATGTGATATTTTATGACATTTTATAAAGGCGGCCCCATGAATGGGTACCATCAGTATCATAACCATTCGACTACTCATTGGTTTTAATAACATTTTTTATTTGTCAATAATATATTTGATACGATGTGGAGAGAACTGGTTGGTTTCTGTTATAGAATGCTATTATGCTGATTATAAAAAAAAGATGTGTATTAGTTAAAATGAAATTGTTCTATATTATTTTAGCTTCATGAATAGTATCTTATTACTCCCTCCGTTCGTAAATATAGGGTGTATAGTCTTATGCTGATTATAAAAAAAAGATGTGTATTAGTTAAAATGAAATTGTTCTATATTATTTTAGCTTCGTGAATAGTATCTTATTACTCCCTCCGTTCGTAAATATAGGGTGTATAGTTTTTGGCACGGAAATTAAAGAACACACATGGAGGGAAAATTTCACAAGTTTTGGGCAAGATTTCACCTGACTAATTGACATGACAAAATAAAGGAGCTTCCTTGATATAAGGAAATGTAATCAAATCCCTAAAGCCCGTAGCAACGCACGGGCCTTCTACTAGTGAGGTTTAATTATTGGGTGTATAGTCTTATGCTGATTATAAAAAAAAGATGTGTATTAGTTAAAATGAAATTGTTCTATATTATTTTAGCTTCGTGAATAGTATCTTATTACTCCCTCCGTTCGTAAATATAGGGTGTATAGTTTTTGGCACGGAAATTAAAGAACACACATGGAGGAAAAATTTCACAAGTTTTGGGCAAGATTTCACCTGACTAATTGACATGAGAAAATAGAGGAGCTTCCTTGATATAAGGAAATGTAATCAAATCCCTAAAGCCCGTAGCAAACACGGGCCTTCTACTAGTGAGGTTTAATTATTGGTAGTAAATTGTTTAATTTTATTTCACTTCTACTTTAATACACCCATAAACACATCGATGGTTGACGTCTTTTTTTTTTAAAATCCACCTTTCGTGCCGATACGCGGCATGTGCACATACCGCCCGTACATGGCGCCCTTAGTATTTTTCTTCTCTTTATAAATAAACTACAAAAAAGAGCGCGGGCGACGTGAATCGAACTCATGAACTCTTCGTTCAAAGAGAGTCCTAATCAGTTAGGACATCTTAACTCGTCCCTATTTACTTTGTTTTTTTCCTTTTCATTTTGCGGAAGCCTCCGATCTCGCTGTGCTCGCCATTGTCGAACAGTCTTTTCCCACTATTTTAATTTCATTTTTCTATTTTCTTAGTATATATGTCTATTTTTATTTTTAAAAATGCTCATGCTTTTAGATTTCGTTTAAAATTTCATAAAATGTTTGCCTTTTCAAATTTTGTTCATAAATACTAATATTAGCATCTTCAAAAAATTGTATAGAAATTTTAAAAAATATTCATGTCTTTCAAAATTCCTCAGAATTTCAAAAACATGAACATTTTTTTAAAAAGGAACAAAAAAATTGAACTCGGACATTTATTGAATTTCTCAATTTTTTGGAAAACACAAAGAAATTTAGAATTTAAAAACAAAAATAAAATATACTCAAAAAACTGAAACCAATTTTCTAAATTTCCCCAAACATTTTTTCTATTTACGTAGATTTTTTTGAAAGCCTGATCATTTTATAAATTAGGAACAAATTTTGAAAGCGCAAACATTATTTGAAACTCCCTGTACATTTTTAATTTGTGAATAAATTTTTCATGGCCTTCTACAAGGTACCATGCCAAGTTTTTCTAGGGTTTTCACAAGTTTTGCGTTTTTTGGAGTTTTCTCTATGGAAAAGGCCGATATATTGCCAGACGTGTCATAGCGTGCATATAGTATCGAAAGTTGTTCAAACCTAGTATGGATACCTACCATGGGCAATTGTAATTTTGTTCATGAGTTTAGGAGCTCGAACGTCGAAGCTCACAATCTAGCAAAGCATGCACTTAAACTGGGGCTTGGTCGCCATGTTTGGTTGGGCCACCCTGGGGATCTTCATTTCGTCCATATAAACTGTGTGACGAATCAATAAAGCTTTGCCGATTGTCTAAAAAAAACCTACCATGGGCAATTGGGCATGTCCACCTGCTTGCATTAGTTGGTGTCATTCTATGGATGTCCAAAATAGACCATGTTCAACGTAGGGTGTCCGGGGTAGGCCAGAATGCTTCGTTCGAGAGCATGTTTTTTTTACATCTGGCAAATGGCTTCAATTTTTCTACCTTGTATGACCAAATCAAGGCACCATGCCAAATCGACAAGTTTTGCATTGTTTTGAAGTTTTCTTAGCCAAAAAAGTCGGTAAGCGGCCAGTTGTGTCGCAATTAGCATATGGTGTCAGAACTCGTTTAATCCTAGCATCGATGCCTACTATGGGCATGCTCGCATGCTTGCAAAAGGTGGTGTCATTCAAGGATGTCAAAAAATAGACCATGTTCAGTACAAGGTATTCAGGTAGAGGCCAGAAGGCTTCGTTTGAGAGCACGTCGTTTCTCGATCTCCATTGAATGACCCCAATTTTTTCATTGGCTTCTATGACCAATTTAAGGCACCATGGAAAGTTGTTTTCGGTTTTGATAAATTTTGCATTTTTCGAAGTTCTCTCTGTTAAAAATGGCTGATAATGGTTGGACATGTCTCAACTTGCATATGGTGTCGGAAACCATTCAAACCTGGTATGGATGTCTATCATGGGCATACCCACCTGTTTGCAAAAATTAGGGATGTGTCAAGGATATCCAAAAATAGACTATGTTCAATGGAAAGTGTCCGGGTACGCCAAAAGAGTCCATTTAAGAGCACCTTATTTCTCGACATCCGTAAATGGCCTCAATTTTTTTCATGGCCTTGTATGATCAATTAAAGACACCATATCAAATTGTTTTGATTCATGAAAAGTTTTACATTTTCTGAAGTTTCTTGGTTAAAAAAGGCCGATAAATAAGCAGACATGTCGTAACTTGCATACGCCGTTGAAAATCTTTAAAACTAGGCATGGATGCCTACCATGGACACGCCCACCTTCTTGCAAAAGTTGGAGTAATTTCAAGAATGTTCAAAAAAGACCATGTTCAATGAAAGGTGTTTGGTTGGGGGCTAGAAGGGTCCGTTTAAAAGCACGTTATTTTTCGACATTCGTCAAATGACCCCAAAATCTTTCACTAACTTCTATGACCAATTCAAGGCATCATACCAAGTTTTTTGAATTCATGATAAGTTTTGCATTTTCTGGAATTTTCTCGGTGAAAAGGGCTGATAACTTGGCAAAAATATAGAAACAACTTGTAAAAAACCCCAAAAAATTTACATGGTGCCTTGAATTGGTCATACAAGTCCATGGAAAAAATTAGGGCCATTTGACGGATGTGGAAAGAAACGTGCTCTCGAATGGAGCCTTCGGGTCTACCGGAACACCCTGCGTTCAAAATGGTATACTTTTGAACATCTTTGAAATGACTTTAACTTTTGCAAGCAGGTGGTCATGCCCATGGTAGGCATCCATGTTAGGTTTGCACGGCTTCCGATATTGTATGCATGTTGCGACACGTTCGGCCATTTATCGGCCTTATTTTGACTGAGAAAACTTCAAAAAACGCAAAACTTGTTGAAAGTCCAAACAACTTCGCGTGGTACAATGAATTGGTCAAACAAGGCCATGGGAAATTTGTTCACAAATTCAAAAAAATTTGGGGAGTTCAAATAATGGTCACGCTTTCATTTTTTTGGCATTTCAAAAATGTTCTTCTTTTCAAAACAATTCTACACAAATACAAAAAAATGTTTGGGGAAATAAAAAATTGATTTATAATTTTTGTTCGTATTTTTTTATTTTGTTTGTTAAATTCCAAATTTGTTGAAGTTTTTGAAAAACAATGTTCATTTTTTTAAAATGTTCATGTTCAAATTTTTGTTCACTCTTTTTAAAAGAATTGTTCGTGTTTTGACATTCCAAGCAATTTTGAAAGGCATGTACATTTTTCCAAAAACTCTATACAATTTGCTGAAAATGCAAATATTTGTATTTTATGAATAAAATTTGAGAAAGCGAACATTTTTTGCAATTTTGAACTGATATTTAAAAGTGCGAGCATTTTTAAAAAAAATAAAAAGAAACAGAAACGAACAAAAAAAAGTAAAATTGGAGAAAGACTGGTTTAGTTGGTCAGTGTGGTTCGGGTTCAGTGAAACTGGGGACTTCCGCCTAGTGAAGAAGAAGAAAAGGAAAAAAAAGTAGGCACAAGCATTAAGTTGTTTAGTTGGTTAGTGTGGTTCAGGTTCTCTCTGAACGAGTGACCCATCATACGTATGAAATTGAGTACGATTTGCTAGTGCCCTTTATTTGTTTCTTAGGGGGGGGGGGGGGGGGGGGGGGGGGGCTGACAGACCGACTTTATAGATAAATCCCAACAAGCCAAGTACCACGGTCCAGTACAGGAAATACGAATAAAGTACGATACAGCCATATAGGCAAACATGCACGCAGGCCAGGCAAGAATGGCAAGGCGTAGGTTGATTGGTGACCAAGGCTGATGGCGGACGCTCTGATCTTGGATGTTAGGGAGTTGAGCACGTCCACATCACACGTCTTAAACAAGGGCCTCCACAGCTGTAAAAAGGCAATTATTTTTGAATAAACAGTCAACCATTCTGAAAAAATATGTTTAATAGTAAACTTGTTTTTAGTAGTCCAAAAGCGCCAGCTAAAAGCGGCAAAAGCAATCCAGAAGACACGCAAAGGCTGACCATCACCGTGAGCCTGCGTCGGGCCTGCAGTCCTTGTAATGCTCGCCGCCTAACGGCTTAGGGCATGTACAATGCATAGCCTTAAGGTGATGCCTCGCATGCCACGTAGGATCGGATATGACGTAAAGTAGGTTCGGGTAGGAAAGCGGGATCCTCTCCACGAGGCGGGTACTTGAAGAGAAAAAGTATGATCCGGTGACAAAAGCTGAAAAGATTGGAGTAAAAAGTAGAGATGCATGTGTATTAGAGTCTTTATTTTCTATTTCTTAATGAGGTCACTAGTGTAGCTTGCATTGGGGAGAAAAAATAAATGTAAATGCCTCAAATTACTTTTTGTCATGAGGCATATGTAACTGTATGCCACCATTGTACATGCCCTTAGAACCCTATTGTCTTTTGCTTGGCCGGTGGGCCTGTTTGTTGCGTGAACTCTTGTTTGTCACTCTGCATTGTTGTAGGCTTTATTAATTTAAAGCCGGACATCTCTAGCGCCTTCGTTTAAAAAAAAGGCTGACCCGAAAGGTTATTAAGAATAACAATGAGTTTTGTAAAACTCTACGGGTTCCAGTTGCAGTTCAACCACGACCGAACACAACTCCAGTCAAACTTAGCAAGAGTGCATTTAAACAAGATATGTTCCGTGTCTTCTTCTTCTTATTAACACGCATCTCTTTACAGTTCTTTGAACTCTGCAGTTGTTGACATATATATGAGCTTAAACATGGATTGATTCCAAAGGACCTGTTGTTCCGTTAACATGGTTCCTACACGTCAACACCACAACCAAGAGGGCACGGAAATCCAGGGTAAGGTGCTTATGTGCTTTTTTTAGATTCCAAATTATCTCCCTTGCTTGTTGGTGGCTGCTCATGAGAAAATAGACACCTATGTTTTCGACTGAGAAAATAGGACATGACATCCCTTGTGTTGTCTGATTCCTTGCAGCCTACGGTTTGTTTTTATCCCTCGCGGTAAAATAAAAGTAGTCCACGTATGGACTTTACAAGCGAGAGCATCAGCATAGCACGAACCACTGTCATTGACGACAGTCAGCCAAGTAATGGGAAAGGAAGGAGGGGCAATTAGAGGGAGGTGTCGCACTTAAAAAGATTCCACAGGCCGCCCCACTACATAAAGAGTTGTGAGGTGCCATGAAAAATACAAACGTTTCAAACAAATTAACAATGACTCCTAATGTGCATGAAGATACAATCATGTTGAAACAGTACAATGTTTATGCCCCAGTTGCAACACATGGGCAATTAGGTAGTAATTGTTAGAATAAATCCGAGGCGCTTCGTTGATCTACCGAGAACCAAGCAATCACACGAGCACGACATCGAGATTTTATAACGAGGTTCACCGATATGGCTACATCTTCGGGGCCTGACTACGGGCGCTCCTCCCCATGACACCGTCACAATACCGCACCCCGGCCGCCCGGGCGCGGGCACATGCCGCCGGCTCCCCTGCGTGCCCGTGCTATTATGTTGGCATAGGTTACATCGTGTGTCTACCCCTGATATATATGAGAAGCCTAAGATACAAGTATCTTATTAGGACACACCTCCTACCCTGTCTACACACAGTCCAAACCAAGTCCAACAGTAACCTACCTTGTACAATAATATTCGACATAATTCTAACAAACTCCACCTTGACGAATATTCTCCACCACCTTGAATTCGTCCGTGCGTCGAACCTCCATGTACATTCGACTTGAGATACACCATGAGCACCGCTGCTACTCCCAGACTCCATGTGACTCCACCTGCAACTGTAGTCCCTTCTCATCTTCATCACAGTCAACACTCGAGCAAAAATTAAGTTCCTCGTTACTCTACTTTGTGCTCCCAACTTCTGGAGTATCCGCTCAACGCCATCACACACTGATCATTAATCTGCGTGGAAATGAACAACTCACATATTAGATGTCACATATAAGAGTTACCTGGACTCAACATCACCGCTCTTTCATGACCGTCTATCTGAAACTTGAAGGAATTTCACCGTCGCCCTGTGTCACTTTGAGTCAAATTCACAGTTGTCTCACCCTTTTCCCCGGATAGTCTCTGACATGTCCCACAGCTATAGCACTCAACCTCCTTCTGTATTTATCATCCGCACTTTGCCATGTGCACCGAACACCACAGAATATACGGCCATGTACTCTCTCAGCTTTTGACAATTTCAGACTCTCCGCCACTTTCACAGATTCTCCATGGTCAACTCCTGTCCATCTTCCGGCACCGATAGACCCAGTCACCAACTTGAATCCGGTACTCGTCAACACTGCTTCAGCACCCCTGCACAATTTTTCTGACCACATGTCTGACCACCAGTGCCTTGGCCTGTCGCCGTGTCCCGTGCTTACCACACGCCTCGCCGCTATCACCGCGTCGAGCCTCTGCTGTCCTGGTCGAGTCTCCCGGGTAGCTAGCCCACACTATCTCAACTCCCACTTCAGAGAACCATCGATCATCACCGACCGATGCCGAGTATCACGCCTCCATCAGACCACTGGTACCCAGTCTGAAACCACGTGTCTCTCGCTACCCCGCTGAAATAGGCTTTGACTCTCCGTTAACTTACGCCGTAGCCCCTCCATCAACTCAGAGTGTAGTCATCCATCAGACTCCAACTCCACTTTCAACATGACTTCATGGTGGTTGTACGTGCCACCCTCCCGCGCCCTGTCGACTCCAAGCTCTCATGTGCACCGTCTTGAATCAACCCCGCGCCATAGTCTGTCGAAGCCGCACAAGCCCTCAGGCCTGCACCACGTGTTTCCACGCCCCAGAAGTTGGCCACCATCAGCGTCATGCTCCTACGTCGTCTTCGCCGATTCCACCACCGTCTTCTGTACCAACCGACCTGCGTCGATCCGTTAGACTGTCCAGTCCGACCCAGACTCCCAGATCATCTTCCGTGAATTTCCATCCATCACATAATAATTCCATCTTAGCTGACATGACTTCCTGCAACGCCTTCAAGCATCCCAGTTGTGCCAATAATATTTCATCCTTGTCTGCCATAACTCAAAGCTTCTAGTTCCGTTGAACTTTTCTACCTCAAACCTGGCACCCGATGACGCCATGGTCCTTTGTATGACTGACCCTGCGAAAAATTATCCCAGCTTTACACGTGATGCCCAAGTACACAAACAGAACCAAACGTGGTATGCTTTCATGTACTAGTTGCAATTCAACTTGGCCTGTACGTGATGTGCTCTTGGCTCAATCCCGATGCTGCTGTTGCTTTGCCCAGCCTATGCTTTCCGACGGCTGCTTATCCTTGATGGACTTTCTCACGCGCAACTCTGATCCGCTGCCTCCAGGGACTCGGTCCCGATCTTTTTTTTCAAAACAAATCATCCACGATGTTGTTACATCTGTACGCACACGCCACGAGTCCATGCATACTCCAGCCTGCTCTTGGGCAGCATCTGCGCCGCGCTTCTGGCCAGCTTCGGCCTTGGCCCCCTGCTGCAGCCACACATGGGCCGCACCGCCATGGGCCTCGCCTAGACTTCCACTGCTGCACGCACCAGCCGCCGGACGCCATCGATCCCACCAGCACCTATGCGCACCGCCTGATGCTCGCCCGATTGATACATCCGTTCGATCGCCGCACATCTCACGCGCACGCGCCATAGGAGCCTTCCGTTGATCCGACGCCCTTTGCAACTCGCCGCCGCCGACGCATCCAGATGATTCTGATTGCTTATCAACTGATGCTTCCGTCCGCTGATCTGTTCGCCACCGTGACGAAATAAACAGCAAACCAGCTTCATCTTCTCTAGATTGACACAACTACGACATTCAAATAACAGGGCTCTGATACCACTTGTTAGAATAAATCCGAGGCGCTCCGTTGATCTATCGAGAACCAAGCAATCACACGAGCACGACATCGAGATTTGATAACGAGGTTCACCGATATGACTACATCCCCGGTGCCTGACTACGGGCGCTCCTCCCCATGACACCATCACAATACCGCACCCCGGCCGCCCGGGCGTCGGCACATGCCGCCGGCTCCCCCGCGTGCCCGTGCTATTATGTTGGCATAGATTACATCGTGTGTCTACCCTCATATATATGAGAGGCCTAGGATACAAGTGTCCTATTAGGACACAACTCCTACTCTGTCTACACACAGTCCAAACCAAGTTCAACTGTAACCTACCTTATACAATAATATTCGACATAATTCTAATAGTAATTAATGAAAAGGGGGCGGGAGAGGCTTTCTGTACAAAAATAAATTGAAGTCTTTGTGCCTAGCTACATTCTAGAGCGTACCAGATTCTTTTGCAACAATCACGATGCTTCTCCGCTGATTTGGGCTAAGGATGGAGCTATATATGATCGATATGCTAGACCACGGTTCATCCAAAGATCCATAGTGGTTGGCGTGATCGATCTATCTTTCGTCGATACCAATCTTGATCAAGAGGTTGTTGTGCATAAGCAGAGGTGTCTGTGCATAGCAATATCAGTATGGCATAGCAATATCAGCATGTATCCACACATTTTGTGTACATATATGCTTTTGTAAGTGATTCTTGTTTTCAGAAAGAAAAAGAAAAACGGCCCTGTATCTGAGTGTTGAGTGTAGTAGGAGTGCAAGGATTCTGGCAATTCGGCACTTGCTATAGGGCGCCTATAGGCACCGGCCTGTTTTCCTGCTAGCATTTTACCACTTTTAGACTTTTGAAGCGCAGCTTCCTGCATTCCTGTCAATTGCAGATTGATTTTGCCTGTCCCCATTATCCTCACGATGCTGATCCGCAGGCTTCTAGAACATCTTAACTACCGAGTCTTGCTAACTGATAACGTGCCGACCACAAAAACATCAGCATGAAACTGAAGTCCACTTGCACTTGCGCTGATGATACTGTGAGCAGAACTCCACTAACAACCTATAATTAGGAAAGGAAGATGGGATCAGCCCTACGATGATTTTGTTTTTGCAGAAGAAGGCTGCTGTGGTTAACTGCTTAGTCACTTGTTAACATCGTATTAGAACTTCTGAAATTATTGGGAACCTTTACCAACTGCAAAACCAGATGTTGCACTTGCAGTTTACGAGTGCTGCACTTTTTGGTGATATGCACCGTTGGTGATGCATACTCCCTCCGTCCGTGAATAAGTGTACATCTAGCTTTTGTACCAAGTTAAAATTTTAAAATTTTAACCAAATTTATAGAAAATAGTAGTAACATATATGACATCAAATTGGTATATTATCAAAGTACATTTCACAACGAATCTAGTGATACTAATTTAGTGTCATAAATGCTTTTACTTTTCCGTAGAAAGTTGGTCAAAATTTTAAAGCTTTGACTTCAGGCAAAAGCTAGATGTACACTTATTCACGGACGGAGGAGTACGACTCACCAGACACCTGGCGGCCCAGCTATTGGAGCATTTTTTGGGTTCCCTTACACATCCACAATTTTGCCTTACTCGACCAGACAATAATCAGGAATCGGGTGATTTCGATGTCTCCATGTGAATCTTAGCTAGTTAGCTCCCCTGTTCTGAATTTGTAGGTTGTCGATGTCCACACGGTCAGATTTCAGACCAATAATTGGAGGCAACGCCGCAGAGAGAGCAGCAGCCGTTGCTTGTACGTACTGTGTTTGCTCCACGGAGCAAGGAGCCTATAAATGGAGGACCAGCACCCACGCCATGAAATGCAATATTAAGGCAGCTGCTCCATCCCAAAACGCAGGAGTGCCATGGCCATGCCTCGTGCCAAGGCTACCGCTGCCGCGAACGGCGAGGTATGGGTGGAGAAGGTCGACAGGATCAGGTTCGTCTACAACGCCATCATCAAGCCGTCGGTGTACGTGAACCCAAGGGCGCCCACGGTGACGAGGAGGCCGGTAGCCGATTTCGCCATCTCCAGGGAGAAGATCGACGACTACATCGCGAGGAAGAAGAAGCAGTTTGCTCAGGAAGCCTAGACTGTCAACTTACTCGAGCAATGCGTTGGCATTTTATTTTATGTTTGCTATATGCTAATGACCTAGATACGTTGGCATGAGGCCAACGTAGTAACAGTAGAACTATAGATCACCCAGGTGCCTACGGAGGACATATATAAATAACACCAGTTACTGCTATCTATACGAATACGAATTGAACAATGGGTATGTGAAAATGTTTGCACGTGTATATGAGCGCTTGCGTCTATACTGTGTTAAAAAAAATATTTGCAGTTATGGTTATAGATTATTGGGCAGATCCCAAGACTGTAAATAATAAAACACGATGGACCTAGATGGTTCAGCAAACCCTGTTGACAGATTGCCTCTGACTTCTTCCGTGTTAGTTGTTTTATAGGAAATCAGTAGGAATTCCTTCTTGGTCAGCTTTATGCTGCCAAATTCCGGTACCGACCATCTTGCTTTCATTGTGCAAGTCTGTTGTGATTGGGACCGCAATGATCCATTCTTGTACGCCGGAATAAACGATCGACCTGATCCGCTACCTTCAGTTCAAACTCAAGTCGGCAACGACACTGCAGCATCTCGATCATGCACCCATCTATGTCGTCCATTATCTAGCGATCGACGCTCCACCCTTGGACGAGCTGATTCCTCCAATCAATGGAGGAATTAGTAGGCCTTTTGGCTGTACAATTTGCGATGCTTTCACACTAATTTCCACCTGCGAATGTCCTGCAGTATCGAGTCAAGGTTCATGATGACAAAAAAAATTTAGAAAAGGAGGATGTATCCTTGGCCTTTGCATCTGAACAATGCATGTAACCATATTATTAATTATTCACAAAGAGCATACAAGGTGATGCATCAATAAGCCTAAAATCATCATTTTGGCAATGTTGTTGCTATTCCTATCCCTTTGATGAAGGTGTGCCGAATGTCCGAGCATAATATCAAACATACATCACATTAAAGCGTAACATCTAAAGCCGGGTGTCCCATCCAAACCACTATCTGGATTGGGTCCCACATCGGTCCGGCACACTCCCAGTGAGCACCGCGCGCTGCAAGGGCCGTCACTTCCATCTTCCATCGGTCCATCCTCAGAGCAGAACTGATGCACCGACCTTGCCAGACCTCTCTGACATCAATGCCACCATGACGCCAGACAACTTCCTCGTCCAGTGCGAGTCCATCTCCGTGCATCAGACGCCGAGTCTCCACTGCGTTATGCCGCCGAGACCCACCGTCGACGATACGGTTGATGCCACACCGCTCCACCTACATGCCATCTCGCGTTGACTTCGAACTACCAGCAACTCCACCACCCTGAGCAGTCCCCGGCCGACGCCTTCAGAAAGGAACATGACACCAAAGTGCCATCGTCACCCAAACAGAGAAACATAGGCTTTCACCTGCGCTCATGGCAAAGATGAGGGCGTAGGATCCACGTCGAAGCCTCCAGGAAGGGAATCGGCGCCAAGGACATCGACTTTGGTGCGGCCACCACGTCGGCCTGGAGTTTCCCTCGGATCCACGCCCACCCGTCAGATCCGTTCAGGCAGTATTGGCGTCGAATCGGAGTAGATCGAGTCGGAGATGATGCCTCGCATGAAACTCCGGTCGGCCATCGAGGAGCCGCCGTAGTGCCGCCGCCTCCACATCGCCCACGCAGCCGTGGAAGGCCCCACATCTGCACCCGCGGGTGCCGCCCGCCAGGCAGGCCGCATCGCGAGCCACCGTAGCCGCCCCCAGATCCGATCGCGCCGTGCACACACGCCGCGCCGCCCCAGCGCAAGCTCGCCACGGCGACTACGCGCTCCCACGACAGACGCCCCGCAACGCCCGAGCATCGTGAGAGGGAGAAATGGAGTGCCCGGCCGCCGACGACGCTGCGCGGGCTTTGCCCGACGGCGCCTGCTGGCGGCGGCGAGGGGAGGGAGATCTGGCGAGGAGGGAGATCGCCCGGCGGCTAGGGTTCCGCCCGGGTCGCCCGCGAGGTAGGTGACACGGGGGCTAAAAAAGGGATAAGTATATTTTTCATTCCTTAACTCTCTTGATAATATAGAAATGGCCCCTCAACTTTAAAACTAGTAAATCTTAGTTCCTTAGTTTTTCAAACCGGATAACTTCAGTCTCCCACATCACTTTTGGTTTCGTTGATCACCCGGCATGGTTTTGACCCTGGTGGCCGTGGCAGCTTCTGCTATAGGGAAGCGACCTGGAGCTTGGCCAGCGATCATGCCACGTCTAGCTTGGTCACCGTACTCGCCACGTCGACCTTTGATGAGGCATGGGCGCACCGGGCGACGGCCACGGCGAGGCGGGTGCGGTCCTTGGCTGGCACCACGTCTCATCGGCATTGAGCTGAACAACCACGGTCCAAATTATTTTGCATCCCCATTTTTTCTGCTTCCTCATGTTAGTCGAAGCTAGCTACTACCAAAGGTTGATTGATTCATCCAGAGTAAATCGATCAGCTAGCATTCGTTGCTTTGTGTACGTATGCATCTCCCGCCGTGTAGCGTGGACCCGGGCGGCCGCCGTCGTCCTATGGGGCCGGTTTGAGAATTGAGATACTGCGGCCAGCAGTGGCAGGTTGTCCAGCAGTGGCAAAGAGCTTTGGCTTGGCCTCGGCAGGAGTAGCAGCAGGTTTGCAGTCGGTCATGCCAGCACGATCCAAGAGATCAAGAGTATACTGTCCTGGATGAAGAAAAAATCCGGAGGCACCACCTCGCACATTAATGCCGAGGAAGAAGTGCAATGCGCCCAATTCCTTCAACCGAAACTCAGAACCAAGGCGACCAATGATGTCGCGAAGTAAATCCACGCGAGAGGCGATGATGACGGTATCGTCAACATACAGAAGAAGCATGGCGACATGATCAGCTCGATAAAGCACAAATAACGACGTATCGGAGGTGGTGTTGCGAAAACCAAGAGCAGTGAGGAATGCTGCAATGCGTTGATACCACGCACGAGACACCTGTTTTAGACCGTAGAGAGATCATGATAACAGGCAGACATCATCAGGCCGAGTGGGATCAACAAAACCAGTAGACTGCTGACAGAGGACACGCTCATGTAGATGACCATAAAGAACGGCGTTGTTGATGTCGAGCTGATGAACAGGCCAGTGACGAGATGCGGCGAGCTGAAGAACAACACGAATCATGGCAGGTTTAATGACCGGGGAAAAGGTCTCCGAGAAGTCAACACCGGCACGTTGTCCAAAGCCGTGAATAACCCAACGAGCCTTGTACCTGTCGAGAGAGCCATCCGAAAGAAGCTTATGCCGAAATACGCACTTGTCGGTGATGATGTTGGCACCGGGGGGACGAGGGACCAACGTCCAAGTCCAGTTGGCGACGAGAGCATCATACTCAGCGCGTATAGCTGCAAGCTAGTGCGGTCACTCAATGCAGAGCGCACCGAGCGCGGTACGGGAGAGATGACCGTGGCGCTGAGATTATGATAGAGAGGGTTCGGTTGATGTATCCTGTCTTTAGCACACGTCAGCATAGAGTGATGAGGCAGCGCAGGCGGGGGCCGAGCCCGACGTCGAGGCGGAGCCACAACCTCTTGTGTGGAAGAGGGTGGGGACAAGGCTGCAGAAGAGATCACGGGCGACGAGGCAACGGTCGAGGCCGTAGGCGGGACTGCAAACGACGGCGACAAGGCCGCGGGCGAGGTCGCGGGTGGAGAAGACGGCAACAGGGCCACGGACGGGTCTACGGGTGGAACCGCGGACGATGGCGACAGAGCCGTGGGTGAGGCCGCGGGTGGCGGAGAAAGGTCCGAGGGTGAGACCGCAGATGAGGACGATGAGCCAATGGGCGAGGCCACAACCAGTGTTGGGGCGGGCAAGGCCGCGGCCAACATGGACGGCGTCGCGGCGAAAGAAGCGGCCATGAACCCGGCTGAGACGCCTCCTGAGGCTGGGAAGAGGGCGCCAACAGGCCAGCGGGGGCTGGCGCCAGAGCCTGCAGAGGCGAGGCCAGCTCTGCCTAAGCCGACGTGGGAGGTCCCGCCGAGAGACCCGAAGGGCCCGCCGAAGATGCATGCAGGCGTGGCGAAGGAAGCGCAAGAGCTCCCCGAGGCCGCCAGGTGGAAGCGTCCGAGGACGAAGCCGCTGTCGGTGAAACCTGCTGAAAAGGGAAGACAACCTCATCAAAATAAACATGCCGCAAGACGAACACACGAGGAGAGACCAGGTCGTAGCAGTAAAATCCTTTGGTGTTGGGTTGGTGGCCAAGGAAGACACAAGCGAGAGACCGAGGCACAAGTTTATGTGGCGCAGTAGCGGTGATGTTGGGGTAACACAAGCAACCAAAGACGTGCAGATCATCATAGGATGGAGGAGACCCGAACAAAATATGATGAGGTGTATAGCTCCACCGTGGTTTGCAAGGCCAGATGTTGAGAAGAAGAGTGGCGGTGGCGAGAGCATCTGGCCAGAATCGTGCGGGCATGTGTGCATGGAAGAGCAAAGCATGAACACTCTTATTGAGGGTGTGAAGAACACGTTCGGCACGACCGTTTTGCTGGGATGTATATGGACAGGTAAGGTGAAAGATGGTGCCATGAGTGGAGAGAAGATGTATAATGGCGAGGTTATCAAATTCTTTTCCTTTATCTATTTGAAGATCAGCAATGATGCAGTGGAAGTGGGTTTTGACATAAGCATGGAAAGAGTGAAGACTGGAAGCGACATCGGATTTGCGGTGTAACGGAAAAGTCCAAGTGAAGTGAGAAAAATCATCTAAAATCACAAGGTAATATGATAAACCCAAATTGCTAGGCACTGGAGATGTCCAAACATCACAATGAATAACATAAAAGGAAAAGTGACAATTGATGAAGATGAAGAAAATGGCAAGCGAACGTGTTTGCCGGTGCGGCAAGCATGACAAGTATGAGCCACTGATTTATTACATAAAAAGAGAAAAGTGCTCAAAAATTTATGAAGAGCGTCACCGCCGGGATGACCAAGTCGAGTGTGCCAAAGGGAAACATCGGCATGAAGAGCAACCGGACTGCCGCGCGTAGTAGGGCCGCATGGGTAGAGATCATCGAGAGAATCACATCGGTGCACAACCCTCCGAGAGCGAGCATCCTTAACAGAGAAACCAAGAGCATCAATATCAACAGTGACAGGATGTTCACGAGTAAGAGTACGAACAGAACATATGTTTTTTATTAAGGATGGTGAGACAAGCACATTATTGAGTGTTAAAGAGGAAGAAGGTAGCGGGAGGGAGGACGAACCGTGATGGGTGATGGGGAGAGAACTCCCATCACCGACCATGATGCGAGAGGAGAAAGGGTAGGGGGAGGCATGGGAGAGGATACCAGGGTTAGAGGCCATGTGAGCAGCAACGCCAGTGTCCATGTACCAATTGCTGACTCTGTTGTAGGTGCTCGGCGAGGGTGCATCATGAAGAGTGGAGATGAGTGCCAGGTCCCATGTGCCACCAGGGGCCCCACCATACGCGCCATAGGCCGGAGGACCACCGTAGGCCAAAGGGCCACCATAGGCCGTGGCGTTGCCGTATGCTGCGAGAACTGGCGCAGTCAGCAGGCCTGATAAGAAGTCGGCTGTGGCCCGAGAATACCCTGAGCAGGGGGTAGGGAATGGGCATGGAGTAAGCATGCACGACGCCCGTCCAGAGGTTGTAACCTGACAACCAGGGCGGTGTAGGAGCTGCCGTGGGGTTTGTGGGAGGGCGCGCCGTGTTTGAGTTGCAAGGCCGACCCCCGCGACCCTTCTGCTTGTGGCCACCAGAAGGGGCGGGCGCAGGTAGCAGGCTCGGAGCAGGAACCTGCGGCGTGGGTGGGGCTGGAGACGCGCCATGGCCGGCGGCGAGGCCGATGTGGAGGGTGGCGTGGGTCGCCTACCGAGCAGAGTGGCGAAGGCGCTTATCCTCCATGTGCAGGTACGTGATGGCCTTGGCGTATGTTGGCGTGACGAGGGATAGGTTGGCGGCGGACTGGACGAGTCAGGGTGGAGGCCCTAAAGGAGGTTGGTGAGGAGGACTGAGTCATCGATGGTCATGCCGACATCGCGCAGCTCGTCGGCGAGAACCTTCAGCCGTGTCCAGTACTCACCGATCGAAAGATCGTTTTGCTGCATAGTGAAGAACTCCCCTTGGAGGAAGACACGGCGTTGGAGTTGATTGTTGAGGAAGAGGTTGCACAACCATGTCCACATGGCGTACGCCGAGGGGTCACGGGAATTCACCATGTTGAATAGACCTTGGGAGATGGTAAGGAAGAGCCACTTGACGATGCAGGCGTCCACGGCAAGCCACTCGTCGTCGTCCTTCATGTCGCGGAAGTCAACACTCCCATCAACGTGCTCGATGAGACGGTAGGAGCGGAACAAAAGCGCGAAGTAGGTGCGCCATGCGTTGTACGACGGTGATATGTCTCCAATGTATCTATAATTTTTGATTGTTCCATGCTATTATATTATCTGTTTTGGAGTCAATGGGCTTTATTTTACACTTTTATATTATTTTTGGGACAAACCTACTAACCCAAGGCCCAGTGCAAATTGCTGTTTTTTTGCCTATTTCAGTGTTTCGTAGAAAAGAAATATCAAACGGAATGAAACCTTCGGGAGAGTTATTTTTGGAACAAATGTGATCCAGAGGACCCGGAGTAGACGTCAAGAAACCAACAAGGTGGCCACGAGGCGGGTGGCGCGCCTACCCCCTGGGCGCGCCCTCCCCCCTCGTGGGCCCCTCGTGGCTCCACCGACCTACTTCTTCCTCCTATATATGTTCATATACCCCGAAAACATCCAGGAGCACCACAAAACCCTATTTCCATCGCCGCAATCTTCTGTACCCAAGAGATCGCATCTTGGGGCCTTTTCTGGAGCTCCGCCGAAGGGGGCATCGATCATGGAGGGCCTCTACATCAACTCCATGGCCCCTCCGATGATGTGTGAATAGTTTACTTCAGACCTTCGGGTCCATAGCTATTAGCTAGATGGCTTCTTCTCTCTCTTTGAATCTCAATACAAAGTTCTCCTCAATCTTCTTAGAGATCTATTCTATGTAACTCTTTTTGTGGTGTGTTTGTCGAGATCCGATGAATTGTGGGTTTATGATCAAGTCTATCTATGAACAATATTTGATTCTTCTCTGAAATCTTTTATGTATGATTGGTTATCTTTGCAAGTCTCTTCGAATTATCAGTTTGGTTTGGCCTACTAGATTGATCTTTCTTGCAATGGGAGAAGTGCTTAGCTTTGGGTTCAATCTTGCGGTGCTCAATCCCAGTGACAGAAAGTGAAACGACACATATTGTATTGTTTCCATCGAGGATAAAAAGATGGGGTTTATATCATATTGCTTGAGTTTATCCCTCTACATCATGTCATCTTACCTAATGTGTTACTCTGTTCTTATGAACTTAATATTCTAGATGCATGCTGGATAGCGGTCGATGTGTGGAGTAATAGTAGTAGATGCATGCAGGAGTCGGTCTACTTGTCATGGACGTGATGCCTATATACATGATCATGCCTAGATATTCTCATAATTATTCGCTTTTCTATCAATTGCTCGACAGTAATTTGTTCACCCACCGTAATACTTATGCTATCTTGAGAGAAGCCACTAGTGAAACCTATGGCCCCGGGGTCTATTCTCCATTATATTAATCTCCCGTCAACAAGTTATTTCTGGCACCGTTTATTTTGCAATCTTTACTTTCAATCTATATCATAAAAATACCAAAAATATTTATCTTGTCATTATTATCTCTATCAGATCTCACTCTCGTAAGTGACCATGAAGGAATTGACAACCCCTTTATCCCGTTGGTTGCGAGGTTCTTATTTGTTTGTGTAGGTACGAGGGACTTGCGTGTAGTCTCCTACTGGATTGATACATTGGTTCTCAAAAACTGAGGGAAATACTTACACTACTTTGCTGCATCACCCTTTCCTCTTCAAGGGAAAACCAATGCAGTGCTCAAGAGGTAGCAAGAAGGATTTCTGGCGCCGTTGCCGGGGAGATCTACGCACAAGTCAAGACATACCAAGTACCCATCACAAACTATTATCCCTCGCATTACATTATTTGCCATTTGCCTCTCGTTTTCCTCTCCCCCACTTCACCCTTGCCGTTTTATTTGCCTTTTCCCGTTTATTTTCTTGTGCCATGGCCGATTCAAAAAGGGCTAAGGGTACTCTCCCGGGTTTTACTCTGGATAGTCCCTCTGTCCTCTCTAAGCTCATAAATAATGATGCTATGGAAAGACCTACCGGGGTTATCAATGAGAGTTTGAATAATTTCGATGAAGATGATCCCGGAATTTTTCGTTATTTACTTGATGAATCTTTGAAATATGCTTGGGATAGGCTATTAAGGATCCAAGCGAGCTATGTGCCCCAATATCAAATGGAGATATACCTGAAAAGCTTTTATATTGGTTTACCCTCTTCGTTCAAACAAGTTCTAGATTCTATTTTGAAGAAGGTTTTCTTGAGGGGGATCCCATAGATACTTATGAAAAGATGAAAGCTATATTTGGGCACCCCATGAGTGAGAAGGTGGAATCCACCTCTCTTTTGTGCTTTTACCAAATGAAATTATCAAAGAAATGAGGGCTAGTTTAGATGCAAAATTCCGTAACGTGCTTAATATTTCTTCCACCATTAATGGCCACGTTCTCTCTCAAAATAGAAAGATAAATTCTATAGAAAATAATTTTTCTCTTTTCTTTCCCAATACCAAAGATGGCAATACATAGATCTATCCTTGCTTTTATGCCTAGCTAGGGGCGTTAAACGATAGCGCTTGTTGGGAGGCAACCAATTTTATTCCTGTTCCTTGATTTTTGATTCTGTTTAGTAATAAATAATTCATCTAGCCTCTGTTTAGATGTGGTTTTATGCTTTGAATTAGTGTTTGTGCAAAGTAGAACCTTTGGGAAGACTTGGGGAAGGTCTTTGCGATCTTGCTGTAAAAAACAGAAACTTTAGCGCTCACGAGATTTGCTGCCATTTTTTACTGGAGAGTGCTATTTAGTTAATTATTTTTGCAGATGATTAATAGATAAATTCTCACGTCCAGAAATTTATTTTAGAATTTTTGGGGTTCCATAAGTATTCTAAACCTACATATTACTAAAGACTGTTCTGTTTTTGACAGATTCTGTTTTTCGTGTGTTATTTGCTTATTTTGATGAATCTATGGCTAGTATTTGAGTGTATGAACCATATAGAAGTTGGAATACAGTAGGTTTAACACCAATATAAATAAATAATGAGTTCATTACAGTACCTTAAGTGGTGGGTTTTTTCTTTTACTAACGGAGCTCATGAGATTTTCTGTTTAAGTTTTGTGTTGTGAAGTTTTCAAGTTTTGGGTAAAGATTTGATGGATTATGGAACAAGGAGTGGCAAAAGACTAAGCTTGGGGATGCCCAAGGCACCCCAAGGTAAAATTAAAGGACAAACAAAAGCCTAAGATTGGGGATGCCCCGAAAGGCATCCCCCCTGTCATCTTCTTCTATCGGTAACTTTACTTGAGGCTATATTTTTATTCACCACATGATATGTGTTTTACTTCGAGTGTCTTGTATGATTTGAGTCTTTGATTTTTAGTTTACCACAATCATCCTTGATGTACACACCTTTTTGGAGAGACACACATGAATTGGAATTTATTAGAATACTCTAGGTGCTTCACTTATATCTTTTGAGCTAGATAATTTTGCCATAGTGCTTCTCTTATATATTTTAGAGCACGGTGGTGGTTTTATTTTATAGAAATTATTGATCTCTCATGCTTCACTTATATTATTTTGAGAGTCCTTTAGAACAGAATGGTAATTTGGTTTGGTTATGAATTTAGTCCTAATATGATAGGCATCCAAGATCGGTATAGTAAAAACTTTCATAAAAAGTGCGTTGAGTACTAGGAGAAGTTTGATACTTGATAATTGTTTTGAGATATAAAGGTGGTAATATTAGAGTGTGCTAGTTGAGTAGTTGTGAATTTGAGAAATAGTTGTGTTGAAGTTTGCATGTCCCGTAGCATGCACGTGTGGTGACCATTGTGTAACAAATTTGAAACATGAGGTGTTATTTGATTGTATTCCTTATGAGTGGCGGTCGGGGACGAGCGATGGTCTTTTCCTACCAATCTATCCCCCTAGGAGCATGCGCGTAATGCTTGATTTTTGATGACTTGTAAATTTTTGCAATAAGTATGTGTGTTCTTTATGACTAATGTTGAGTCCATGGATTATACACACTCTCACCCTTCCACCATTGCTAGCCTCTTTGGTATCGTGCATTGCCCTTTCTCACCTTGAGAGTTGGTGCAAAATTCGCCGGTACATCCAAACCCCGTGATATGATATGCTCTGTCACACATAAACCTCCTTATATCTTCCTCAAAACAACCACCATACCTACCTATTATGGCATTTCCATAGCCATTCCGAGATATATTGCCATGTAACTTTCCACCGTCAATTTATCATGACACACATCATCAATGTCATATTGCCTTGCATGATCATGTAGTTGACATCGTATTTGTAGCAAAGCCACCGTTCATAATTTTTCATACATGTCACTCTTGGTTCATTGCCCTTCCCGGTACACCGCCGGAGGCATTCATATAGAGTCATACTTTGTTCTAGTATCGAGTTGTAATCATTGAGTTGTAAATAAATAGAAGTCTGATGATCATAATTAATAGAGCATTGTCCCAAATAAAAAAGGGCCAAAAAAGGGAAGGCCCAGAAAAAAGGAAAGAAAGAAAAAGAAATAAAAAGGGGCAATGCTACTATCCTTTTTTTCCACACTTGTGCTTCGAAGTAGCACCATGATATTTATGATAGAGAGTCTCTTGTTTTGTCACTTTCATATACTAGTGGGAATTTTTCATTATAGAACTTGGCTTGTATATTCCAACAATGGGCTTCCTCAAGTGCCCTAGGTCTTCATGAGCAAGCAAGTTGGATGCCCACCCACTTAGTTTCTTTTGTTGAGATTTCATACATTTATAGCTCTAGTGCATCTGTTGCATGGCAATCCCTACTCCTTGCATTGACATCAATTGATGGGCATCTCCCTAGCCCATTGATTAGCCATGTTGATGTGGACTTTCTCATTTTTGTCTTCTCCACATAACCCCCACCATCATATTCTATTCCACCCATAGTGCTATATCCATGGCTCACGCTCATGTATTACGTGAAAGTTGAAAAAAGTTTGAGATTACTAAAGTGTGAAACAATTGCTTGGCTTGTCATCGGGGTTGTGCATGATGAGAGCATTCTTGTGTGACGAAAATGGAGCATGACCAAACTATATGATTTTGTAGGGATGAACATTCTTTTGCCATGTTATTTTGAGAAGACATAATTGCTTAGTTAGTATGCTTGAAGTATTATTATTTTTATGTCAATATTAGACTTTTGTCTTGAATCTTTCGGATCTGAATATTCATGCCACAATAAAGAGAATTACATTGAGAATTATGCTAGGTGGCATTCCACATCAAAAATTCTGTTTTTATCATTTACCTACTCGAGGACGAGCAGGATAAGCTTGGGGATGCTTGATATGTCTCCAACGTATCTATAATTTTTTAATGTTCCATGCTATTATATTATCTGTTTTGGATGTTAATGGGCTTTATTTTACACTTTTAAATTATTTTTGGGACTAACCTACTAACCCAAGGCCCAGTGCAAATTGCTGTTTTTTGCCGATTTCAGTGTTTCGCAGAAAAGGAATGTCAAATGGAATCCAAACGGAATGAAACCTTCGGGAGAGTTATTTGTGGAACAAACGTGATCCAGAGGACTTGGAGTAGACTTCAAGAAACCAACAAGGTGGCCATGAGGCAGGGGGCGCGCCTACCCCCTGGGCCCCTCGTGGCTCCACCGACCTACTTCTTCCTCCTATATATGTTCATATACCCCAAAAACATCCAGGAGCACCATGAAACCCTATTTCCATTGCCGCAACCTTCTGTACCCAAGATATCCCATCTTAGGGCCTTTTCTGGAGCTCCGCCGGAGGGGGCATCGATCACGGAGGGCCTCTACATCAACTCCATGGCCCCTTCGATGATGTGTGAGTAGTTTACTTCAGACCTTCGGGTCCATAGCTATTAGCTAGATGGCTTCTCTCTCTCTCTCTCTCTCTCTCTCTCTCTCTTTAAATCTCAATACAAAGTTCTCCTCGATCTTCTTGGAGATCTATTCGATGTAACTCTTTTTGCGGTGTGTTTGTCGAGATCCAATGAATTGTGGGTTTATGATCAAGTCTATCTATGACCAATATTTGATTCTTCTCTGAAATCTTTTATGTATGATTGGTTATCTTTGCAAGTCTCTTCGAATTATCAGTTTGGTTTGGCCTACTAGACTGATCTTTCTTGCAATGGGAGAAGTGCTTAGCTTTGGGTTCAATCTTGCGGTGCTCGATCCCAGTGACAGAAAGGGAAACGACATGTATTGTATTGTTGCCATTGAGGATAAAAAATATGGGGTTTATATCATATTGCTTGAGTTTATCCCTCTACATCATGTCATCTTACCTAATGCGCTACTCTGTTCTTATGAACTTAATACACTAGATGCATGCTGGATAGCGGTCAATGTGTGGAGTAATAGTAGTAGATGCAGGCAGGAGTCGGTCTACTTGTCACAGACATGATGCCTATATACATGATCATGCCTAGATAGTCTCATAATTATTCGCTTTTCTATCAATTGCTCGACAGTAATTTGTTTACCCACCGTAATACTTATGCTATCTTGAGAGAAGCCACTAGTGAAACCTATGGCCCCCGGGTCTATTCTCCATTATATTAATCTCCCGTCAACAAGTTATTTCTGGCACCGTTTATTTTGCAATCTTTACTTTCAATCTATATCATAAAAATACCAAAAGTATTTATCTTATCATTATTATCTCTATCAGATCTCACTCTCGTAAGTGACCATGAAGGGATTGACAACCCCTTTATCGCGTTGGCTGCGAGGTTCTTATTTGTTTGTGTAGGTATGATGGACTTGCATGTAGTCTCCTACTGGATTGATACCTTGGTTCTCAAAAACTGAGGGAAATACTTACGCTACTTTGCTGCATCACCCTTTCTTCTTCAAGGGAAAACCAACGCAGTGCTCAAGAGGTAGCAGATGGTGAATCGAGGTCGATGATGATGGGCACATGATCCTTGATGTGGAGCTCGTTGAGGAGATCGAAGGTGAACATGGCGCGAGCGAAGGAGCCGACGTTGGAGGGTTCAGCCTTGGAGCGGGACATGGTGGGAGAAGGAGGGGAGCGTGGCGGCGTTAGGGTTTGGGTGATGGCGGAGGGAGAGGACAGCGGCGGCTTGGGGTGGCGGCTCTGAGGGTTTGAGGAGGGGAGGCGGCGGCTACGTGAGGAGGTAGCGACAGCGACTTAGGGTTTGGTGAGTTGCAGCGGCGGCAGCAGGAGAGAGGAACGGAGGCGGCCTAGGGTTTGGAGGGCGTAGCGGGGGCTACAGGGAGGTGCGGCGGCGGCGCGGGGCGGAAGTGATGGAGATCGTGGTGAAAGCTGATACCATGTAGAAAGATGTGGGATACAACTCAATTGTATTCCTCGGAGTTGGTCACAATATATACACGAGATGTCTTGCGTGACAAGGAAACTAATCCTACCATATCTCTAGGAGTCAACTATACAAGGCTAGAGAAGATAGAAATAGTAGTACAAATATGTCACGTTCAACATATTCGATGAAATGCCTACTGCGTGGGAAAACATAACGAAGAAGAGGTGGCAGTCAACTCTGAATACCACGGTCAAAACCATGCCACGTCATCAACAAAACCACCTAAAGTGATACGAGGGACTAAAGTTATCCGGTTTGATAAGTTGAGGGACTAACCTTTACTGGTTTCGAAGTTGAGGGATGATTTCTATATTTTCGAGAGAGAGGAGGGAGGGAAAATATACTTATCTCAATAGAAAATGGTGTGGCACCAGCAGGAAGCCCTTGAGCACGAGCCTATAAATGGAGTCCATTACCCCATGCCCCATGACCCATCAGGGCAAGCAAGGTAGCACAACAACAAATGTCACCCACATTGGGTAGCGGTCGCGATACTCCTCTCAATAGAAGTGGAACAAGACTGAGAATGCTTGGCGCCACGGGTGCCGCCGCTCCGGCAGACGGTGGCGAGGTGAGGGTCGAGAAGTGGAACAAATGACGGCCACTCTTCCAGTCTTCCGCGCCGAGACCTCGTCGCATATTCTCGGCCGAAGACATTAGGAAGTACATCAAGGAGAAGATAAAGTAGTTCAACCATAGAGAAGATCAGGCGGCCTAATCCATCTAGTTCAATTCGTCACCCGAGATTGGTTGTATCTGTATGCTCGTGGTGCTGAGGATCGAGTATCATGATATCATATCATATCATATAAAATGGTTTGCTAGTATTTGCCATACACACTACTGTAGTTTGGTTTTGTGCGAAGTTTTGAAACTTTGTCAAGTTCATTCTATCGGGAACTCTATAAAGTTTATGTCCCAAGTCTGATTTAAAATTGGACTCGGTAGTGATAAACAACTTGGCAGACTTCGCATTTTGCCTAATTCAAATGAAAATGGACCCGGCGAACAAAATAAACTCGACAGAATCTCAAGTTCATCGTTTTCCCAATAGAACCCCGCTGAAATCGTCCTTCTCCACGCAGTCACCGAGGAGCGACACCGCTCCGCCAATGCCATCCTCCTCCTCCACCCCGGCAGCCAAGGAGGAGTACATGGCCTCCGACATCATCGCTCTCCTCCACCCCCTGGTGAGCAAGAAGCAGTGCCACCCGTCGACCCCGGCCGCCTCGCAGCCCCACATTGCCTACGTATGTGACCTCTGCTCCCGCTAGGTGAGTTGCTGCTCCTGCTCCATTTTTTATTGTTAATTAATTTGTTTATGTAATTTTTTATATATGTTCATTTCTATAGAAATTTCATTATATGATTTTGTTAGAGGTTATAGAAATTTGTTATAGGCCATTCGTTATAGCTCAATTTAATTAATAGTTCAATAATTTTTCAATTTTGTTACAGAAATTTGTTATAAGTTATAGGAATTTGCATTGTGTGGTATGTATGCATAGAACTTGGTATTTGGTATATATGTGCATGTTCTGAAACTGCATTGTGTGATGATGACATGTACCTAGGGTAGGGTCTTAGGCCCGTCCTAAACACCCTACCCAAGGACACTGCCCTAGAGTCAAAGCCATTCAAAGACCAATAGAAGATGTCGATTGAAACAACCCCTAAATGGAATCCACTCGACGGAATATTCCACCCGGATATCCCAATTCCACTCGACCATTGTAACTCCACTCGACCATATGAAGAATCACTCGGAGCATAGAAGGCCAACAGTCCCCCAGGATGGCAACGGTCAGGCATTCACTCCGTAGTCATAAAGATAATTAACAGCAGGAGTTACCAGTAATGCCCCTGTCTTAACTCACATTGAACCATGTGTAACCGAGGGTTGGAGGGGCCTGGCGCACTCTATATAAGCTACCCTCCTCCTCTGGCACAAGGGTTCGCACCCTCTGTAACTCTCACGCATAATCCAATCGACAAACCTCCGAGGCACCGAGACGTAGGGTTGTTACCTCCTCCGAGAGAGGCCTGAACTCGTAAAGCTTGCGTGTACAACCTCACCATAGCTAGGGCCTTGCCTCCTCCTACGTACCCCTACTCTTACTGTCAGACTCACTCCCACAACAGTTGGCGCCCACCTTGTGGCAGGCATCTTAGCGACTTCCGGTGAGGTTACAGTTTTTCCGAACCCCACCAACATGGTTTCCGGTGGTGGTTTAGCTTTGGGCCACGAGATCCGTCTCAGTGCGCTCATATTCATCGCTGATGACTCCGCCTGGCTCCAAGAAGCCCCCCTCTACGTCAAGGCCCTTCCCATCCATGGGACGACGCACTTTCGCGCGAGCGCCTGTGGCGTCCTGCTGTGGCAACCGTCGAACCAGTATCGGTCGGCTCCCATAGCATCCACGCTCCCCGCCGTACACCATCGCAAGCGATCCAGTCGATCGCGGCTCTAGTGGTGGGTGAAGCATGCGGGGGCTCGCCAGTCGACCACCTCTCAAGTCACGGCAATCGAGCCAGACAAATCTCTCTACGGGCCATTGATCACTCGACTGGTTTGACGGACACAATTTCCAAGTGCGAAAGCAGCGACCCTACGACGGAAGTCCTCATGGTCGACTCATGTCGCAACCCGCCTAGGTTCCATCGCGGTGGTGGAGGCAATGATGACGGCCCATCATACGGTCATGACGAATATCATCCCCAAGCCATCACTTCCGAGCAGAGGGAAGAGTTGCATCGCTGCAACGAGGCGCTCCAGACCCCCATCATTGGGAAGACCTCCGAGGCTCGGTCCTTGGAGGCTGCGCACCTGGCCACCTTGGCTGAGCACACACATCTGGAGAATCTCCAACATTCAATTGATGAACGCGCCCGTCAGCAGATCCCTGGATCCAGTCGACGACCACGATAATTGTTTCTGCCTGAACCACAGGTATACCGCACTCCGGTCCAAAATCTTGCAGCTGCGGCACGTATAGTAGAGTCAATTCAGCCATGTCATTCAGAAGCTTGTAGAGGTTTACTACAGATTTGAGCGCTGCTCGGAGCGGCGGGTGAATAGAACTCAACTATTTTCCAGTCGCGCAACAGAATCCATAGCAGATCTGTGGTTGCAGATACAGTTCAGTCGGCGCATAGCCCAAGATCGCCTCCGCGTGGTGAAGATCATGGTTACCGCCAAGATCAGTACCTTGGTCGGGGCTACGAGTAGTTTGATCCTCGTGATGACCGTCGTCGAGTGCCTACGCCTCCTCCGAGGGGCGGGTCATACGTGCACTGGCGGTATGATGACAGGCGCCCGTATGGCGACGAGGGAGAGCTCTAGTCGACCCAAGAGAGACTAGATTTGATGCAAGGTCTGTTCTTGTTCATGGTTTGGTCGACAGAGGCAGAGCACACAAGGAAGGTCAGGAAAGAGATCGTCCAGTCAATAGCAGAGCATTTGTTTCAGGCCCCAAGTGTTTCAGCATGGCCATCAGGGCTGTTGAGATCCCTCCCAACTTCAGATTGGCCGCCGGAGTAAGAAAGTTCACCGGTGAGTCGAAGCCAGATACTTGGCTAGAGGATTACCGAGTGGCAGTTCAGATCGGTGGGGGCAACGACGACGTGGCCATGAAGCACCTCCCCCTGATGCTTGAAGGTTCGGCCAGAGCTTGGTTGAACCAGTTGGCCCCTGAGAGTATTCTTTCCTGGGAAGATTTGGCCCGAGTGTTCATCAAGACATTCGAGGGAACGTACAAGCGACCTGCTGGGCTAACCGAACTGCAACATTGCATTCAGAAGATGAATGAAACTTTGGGAGATTTCATCCATAGATGGACTACCCTTCACCATGTGGTGGAAAATGTGTCAGAGCACCAGGCAGTCTGCGCCTTCAAAGAGGGTGTCCGATACAAAGAGCTCATCCTGAAGTTTGGACGATCCGGAGACATGTCTCTGGGCCGAAGCCACTCAATATGCAAATGGTGAAGAAGAAGACCGACTCTGTAATGCTAAGGGAAACTAGTCGACCAGGACACCGGAGTTGGAAACACCAGTCGGAAACAGAATTGTAAAGCAGAAGTTGGGGGTTCCACAGAGGCTGTAGTTCTGAATCAAGGAAAGTTCAAAGGAAAACCTAAGGGGCCGTGGGTGCCCAAAAAGGTGAAAGATCAGTCAGGCAACGACGTCCTGGATTTACCATGTCATATACACACAAAGAAGGAAGAAGAGGGTAACCTGATTCTGCCCAAACATACCACTCGACAGTGTCGGCTCCTGATGCAGCAGTTCCGAGAGGGTCAGCCCCCGGAGAAGGACTCTGATAAGGAGGAAAAGGAAGAAGAAGATGATGGCTACCCCAATGTAAACGCTACTTTTGTGATTGTTGCTGACGTGGAGAGCAAAAGTCGACTGAAGGTTATCAACAGAGAAGTGAACATGGTTGCTCCGGCAACTACGACGTACTTGAAGTGGTCGAAGACTCCCAATACATTTGACCAGTCCGATCACCAACGCATGTTGCTACCCTGGGCGGCAAGCGTTGGTGGTCGACCTAGTCGTTGGGGGCACCCGACTGACTAAGGTTCTCATGGATGGTGGAAGTGGACTGAACATTCTGCACGTTGAGACCCTCCGAGGGATGGGAATTCCCATGTCCAAGCTCAGTGAGAGAAACATGCGTTTCCATGGAGTCGTCCCAGGAAAGAAGGCAGAGTCACTCGGACAAATCGTTCTTGATGTGGTTTTCGGTGATTCCAAGAATTACCACAAGGAGAAGTTGACATTTGAAGTAGTGGATTTTCACAGTGACTATCATGCTATTCTGGGCAGACCCACATATGCTCGTTTCATGGCCCCCCCCCCATGTTACGTGTATCTTAAGTTGAAGATGCCTGGACCCAGAGGTGTGATCACAGTCATGGGGAATCATCAAAGAGCAGAGCAATGCCTCTAGAAAGGCTGCAAAATTGCTGACAAGCAAATGGCAGCGGTGGAGCTGGAAGAGTACAAGAAAAACGCCGACCTGAGTGATTTGTTGTGAACTAATAAACTCGCCTCAGAGTCAGCATTTCAGTCGGCTGGGGAAACAAAGCCAATCCACATTCACCCGGAAGATCCCTCTGCGGCTCCGACTCACATTTCAACAACACTCGACGGCAAATAGGAAGAAGCGCTCATCCAGTTCCTCCGTGAGAACTGGGACATCTTTGCATGGAAACCATCTGACATGCCAGGTGTACCCAGGGGGCCGGCTGAGCACCGTTTGTGTGTCGACCCAAAAGCAAGACCTGTCAAGGAACATCTCCGTCGGCCCATGATGGAGAAAAGGAAGGCAATTGGCGAGGAAGTGGCTCGCCTCCTGTCAGGTAAGTTCATTCATGAGATATACCACTTCGATTGGCTCAAAAACGTCATCATGGTCCCCAAGAAAGATGATTCACTTCGTATGTGTATCGACTTCAAGCATATCATTCGGGCCTGCCCAAAAGATCATTTTCCTCTCCCCGGCATTGACCAGATTGTCAACTCGACTGCGGGGTGTGAGTGTTTGTCCTTCTTGGATGCGTATTCCGGGTACCACCAGATCCATCTGTACAGGCCCAATGAAATAAAAACGGCCTTCATCACCCCTTTGGGTGTTTTTGTTATATTACCATGCCTTTTGGTCTCAAGAATGCTGGTGCCACATTCATGCGCATGATTCAGAAGTGCGTGCTCACTCAAATAAGTCAGAACGTGAAAGCATACATGGATGATATCATGGTCAAGTCACGCAAAGGTTCCCACCTACTGGTTGACCTCGCTGAAACATTTGCCAACCTAAGAAGATATGATATCAATCTCAATCCGTCGGAATGCACATTCCGAGTCGAGGAAAGTTACTCGGCTTTCTCGTTTCCAAACGAGGGATCGATGCAAGCCCGGAAAAGACTGGAGCAATCCTTCGAATGAAGCGCCCTGTACGCGTGCACGATGTTCAGAATCTTAATGGTTGTTTGGCTGCATTGAGCCAATTCATTTCCTGTCTCGGTGAGAAGGCATTGCCTCTTTACCGATTGATGAAAAAGTCTGATAAGTTTGAGTGGACTCTCGAAGCTGAAGCAGCATTTGTAGAGCTCAAAGCCCTGCTTTCCACCCATCCAGTGCTTGTTGTCCCAGTCAGCAAAGAGCCTCTGTTGTTGAATATCGCAGCCACTGGACAGGTTGTCAGCACAGTGCTCATAGTTGAGCGGGAGGAAGAAGGCAAAGCCTACAAAGTTCAGCGCCCAGTATATTACATCTCTGAAGTTTCGACTCCGTCCAAGCAAAGGTATCCACATTACCAGAAGCTGGTCTACGGAATTTATCTGACCACAAAGAAATTTGCAAATTATTTCATAGACCACTCGATTTTAGTCATTAGCGACACTCCATTGTCAGAAATTTTGAACAATCGAGATGCAACCGGTCGAGTGGAAAAATGGGCGATTGAACTCCTTCCTTTGGATATCAAGTTTGAAGCAAAAAAGGCGATCAAGTCTCAAGCAATTGCAGATTTCTTGGCCGAGTGGATTGAGCAGTAGCAACCAAATCAAGTTCACTCAGAATACTGGACCATGTTCTTTGACGGATCTAAGATGTTGAATGGTTCTGGTGCTGGAGTGGTTTTGGTATCCCCAAGAGGCGACAAGCTCAGTTACGTTCTCTAGATTCACTTTGATTCCTCCAATAATGAAGCTGAGTATGAAGCGCTTTTTTATGGGTTGTGTATGGCCATCTCAATCGGCGTCCGTCGCCTGATGGTTTACGACAACTCAGATTTGGTAGTCAATCAAGTGATGAAGGAGTGGGATATCAGCAGCCCTGCTATGAATGGATACTGCAATGTAGTGAGAAAAATAGAAAAGAAGTTTGAAGGGTTGGAGCTCCATCACATTCCCGACTCAAGAATCAAGCAGCTGATGATCTGGAGAAGATAGGTTCCACTCGGAAGCCTATTCCCAGTAATGTGTTCTTGGAGCACCTCCACACCCCATCAGTACAAGAAGATCCCTTTACGGAGGAGCCCCCACAACCAACAAGTTAAACCAATCCGACTAAAGTTGAAGTGTTAGCGGTTGTCAGTGTCAAAACCGGCCGATCTCGGGTAGGGGGTCTCGAACTGTGCATCTGAGGATCGAAGGTAACAGGAGACAAGGGGGATCATGTTTACCCAGGTTCGGGCCCTCTTAAAGGAGGTAATACCCTACTTCCTGCTTGATTGACTTTGATGAGTATAGGGGTTACAAGAGTTGATCTACCTCGAGATCGTAATGGCTAAACCCTAGATGTCTAGCCTATATAATTATGATTGCCTCTATGGACTGAACCCTCCAGTTTATATAGACACCGGAGGGGCGTAGGGTTGTACAGAGTCGGTTTACAGAGAAAGGAATCTTCATATCGAAACGCCAAGCTTGCCATCCACGCAAAGGAGAGTCCCATCCGGACACAGGGGAAGGCCTTCTATCTTGTATCTTCACGGCCCATCAGTCCGGCCCATGTCATATAGCCCGGACGCCCGGGGACCCCCTAATCCACGACTCCCTCAGTAGCCCCTGAACTAGGCTTCAATGACGATGTGTCTAGCACGCAGATTGTCTTCGGCATTGCAAGGCGGGTTCCTCCTCTGAATACTCCAAAGTAGCTAAATAAAAGAACTATAGTCGGCTCTGTATAATCAGTTACAACCCTGAACCACAAGGGTGAAATACTTAAACAAAACAAGTCATGCCCACTGACAGCTTTTTCAGCGAGACGTTATGTTCTGGCCTTATCATTGTTTCAAACCGTTTTGTGGCCTCCCGCTCCGTACCTCGAGGCACGGCCTCTATTGACACGTCTTGTCGAAGCAGAGATCGTGTCCCCTTATTACGGGATTCTCATCAATATGGGTTTGGGTAATCCAACCATGCAGTGTGCACGACCCCTTGGGAACAGGCGAGTTTTAAGGCTCATAGGGGGGGGGCGCTTGATATTCACTACCTTTATAAGAGGATAAGGATCCATATTTTTACCACACGCCTTCTTTTTCCTCAGCATTCCCACCCTCGAGCTCTAGCGCCCAAGCTTCAGTCTTTTCCTTTGCCACCAAACATTCTAGCCATGTCCAGATCTGGCTCTCAAGGCAAGTGGGTGGTCTCCTCCGTGACAGAGAAGGACATCAAGGAGCTCCGGGAGGCGAGGTATTTGACAGGGGAAATCAAACATAGGCTCCCTGCCAAAGAGCAAGTTATCACTACTCCAAAGCCCGGTGAGAGGGTTGTGTTCCTCCCTCATTTTCTTCGTGGACTAGGGCTTCCCCTCCACCCCTTTGTTCGAGGTCTCATGTTCTATTACGGGTTAGATTTCCATGATCTAGCCCCAAACTCCATCCTCCAAATCTCGGCATTCATCATCGTGTGCGAAGCATTCCTCCGCATCCCCCCACACTTCGGCCTGTGGCTCAAGGATTTCAACGTGAAGCCGAAGGTGTTCGATGGGGAGCATGCGGATTGCGGCAGCGCCATGGTGAGAAAACTCCCCAACATCACCTGGCCCAGAGGGGCTTTCGCGGAGACCGTCAAGACGTGGCAGTAGGAGTGGTTCTACATCACCGAACCTCGTGACACCAAGTGGGCGGCCGCTCCTACTTTTAGATCTGGACCCCGACTGCGGCTTGCATCGTGGACCAACAAGGGTATGGACTGGGGATCATTCGACGAGGTTTTGAGGCTGCAAAAGTACATCAAAAGTATCATAGAGAAGGACACCAACCTCACTGACCTGGTCCAGGTGATGCTCATTTGCCGAACCCTTCCCTGCCAACGCCGGTATCTTCCGCATGTGGGAGTTCAATATGGAGGGGCCGCGGACCCTGCAGCGATTCTTCGGCCCGATGCATGAAGCAATCTGGAAGCTTCTCTTCAAGACTCAAAAGTCATGGCCACAAACGTCCGAAGACATCGGCCTTGACTGCAATCATCCGGCCACCCCGCTAAGTGCTATATGTCCAAACACAACTCAGTTCATCAATCAAAAATGGGTGTACTGAGACTTTCGTCTTATAATAGGGCTGGACAAAGAAGGGGGAGCGGATCAGGTGTCCGACTCCACTCCCCAAAAACACAGCTGATCCTCTATTAATGAACATGCCGGTACCGGTGCCCTATCAGGCGCCGGGGAAAAAGGACAAGAAAAAGAGCAAGTAGGCCAAATGTGGCCTCCGCCGAAAGGGTACTTCGGACGCAGTGTTCGGAGAGACCGAAACTCACTCCTCCCATGAGGAAGATGAAGATGAAGAGGAGGAGGAGGAGGAGGCAGAGAACAATTCTCCCCCTAAGGGGAGAAGGAAGAAAAGGGCGGCCTCTGTAGATCTAGAGGTGGAGGCGCCCAAGAGGGGGAAGATATCCCTCTCGGATGGCTCGGATTCGTAAGTTGACGCCATCCCCAAGTGGTGCCCCAGGCCGAAGCCCCTTGCCGCATCGTAAGTATACGAGGGTGCCTTTCATACGCCCAATCTTTATGATTCTAATTTAACACGTTACATGGTGTAGTCCGGCCCGCGATCTCCCCCAACAATCATTACAGGGGAATTCTTTGGACCCGAAGATGATGGAGAACGAGTCACCCTCACGAGCCTCCCCACCTGTCACCATGGACGACACCGAAGTGTTATCCCGAAGGGCCTCTCTGGGCAGCGGGGTGGTACGGGAGGCCGCCGAAGTGGCACCAGAGGGTAAGGCCTTGGCCGCTGAAAACACAGGGGGGGAATCCCCACGGAGACTGACGGCGGGGGCCTTAACCAGTCCGCCCCCAGCCGAACACTATTCCGGAAACCCAAGTGGCTCTGGAATCGAATAGGCAACCCCCCTGCAAGGGATGAGGGAGTGCCAACTTCCGCGGCAACCTCCACTAATCCGGAGGAGCCGAGCACACTGATGGAGGCACTACAACGTGCTTCCGTCGTGGAGGAGCACCGCACCCTGATGGGTTTAGTGATTGAAAAGGTTCAGTCCGCCAAGAGCGGGCTGAACGAGGCCGTTACTAGCCTGCTAAGAGGCTTCAAGGTATGCGATGTAATATTCCTGACCGCTTTTTATATGAAAAAGATGCTTGTGCATAGATAGTAGCCCCTGAGACTCTGGTCGTCTTTTTATAAAGGGCAAACAGAGGATCGATAATATTTCGCAGGAGATGATGTACTCTTATATGTTGAGACGCGGGCTTCACTGTTAGCGGCAACCGCCCAGGCCGCCGAAGTATCCGAGCTCAAGCGTAAGCTGGGCCTAGCTGATGAGGATCTCATCCGTATCAACAAGAGATTTGATGAAGTCCAAGGTATGTTTCAGAATATTTCATTCATGCCTATATTAATATACAGATCTTGAGTCAAAGCTCATGCGATGCTATGTGTATGATTGCAGGCAGTGCTGCTGAGGCCCTTAGGGGTGAGCTTGCCCAGGGCAAGGAGCAGGCAAGGGTGAACAAAGCGGCCGTGATAAAGCGGCCGAGGACCTGAAGTCCAAGCAGGTCGTCCACTGCCAATACGTGGTGCGGGTGACTGAAGTGGAGACGGCTCTCAAGGACGCCGCCAACAAGTGCGAGTCCTTAGAGGAGAAGAATAAATCCTAGGTGACCGACCTTGCCAAGGCCCTTCAAGAGGCCGAGGAAGCGCGGGCCGAATCCTGAGCGGCGCGCGAGGATATCAAGCAGGCCGGACAAATAGCGGCTGGTAAGCCTTTTCTTTTACAGAGTAAATTCGGCAATCAGAAGTATGTCTTGCTCACTTGACTGTGGATTGCTCCAGATGCCTTTGCGGATCTTCCAAAGAGTGTTGCCAATGCTGCGCAGTTCTTCCGGGCCTAGGAGGGGAACACGACAGAGAAGCTATTCTGGTCACAGTTCGCAGCGCAGGAGCGCCCAACGCTATTGAATGACCAGATGGTGCAGTGGTCTGAGCTGCATAGGATGTCCGGATTGGCCATGAGGGAAGTCATAGTCCGGCTGTGGCCAGTTGAACCTGTCCCCAGCAGCTATTTTGGCATGGTGCAGCGACTTGTTGACGCGCTGCCCCGTATTGACGCGGTCAAGCAATCATCATGAATAGAAGGTGCGCAGCTGGCCTTTGCCCGTGTCAAGATGCACTCGGCGAAAATGATGGCCGGCATCGTGGTAGTTGAGGGTCCGCCCGGGGCAAGGATCATTGAGGGAGTCCTGGACTAAGGGGTCCTCGGGCGTACGGCCTATTATCCATGGGCCGGACTGATGGCTTGTGAAGACATGAAGGCCGAAGATTGTACCCGTGTTCGGATTGGACTCTCGTTGGCGTGGAAGGCAAGCTTGGCGACTGATTATGAAGATTCCTTCTTATGTAACCGACTCTATGTAAACCCTAGATCCCCTTGATGTCTATATAAACCGGAGGGGTTAGTCCGGAAAGGACAGATAGACTCATTACCATAGTCATACATGCTAGGCTTCTAGGGTTTAGCCATTACAATCTCGTGGTAGATCAACTCTTGTAACACTCATATTCATCAAGATCAATCAAGCAGGACGTAGGGTATTACCTCCATAGAGAGGGCCCGGACCTGTGTAAACATCATGTCCCCTGTCTCCTGTTACCATCGATCCTAGACGCACAGTTCGGGACCCCCTACCCGAGATCCGCCGGTTTTGACACTGACATTGGTGCTTTCAGTGAGAGTTCCACTGTGCCGTCAACAAAAGGTTTGATGGCCCCTTCAATCATCTATAGTGACGCTGTCCAAGGAGAAACCTTCCTCCCCGGATAGATTTTCGTGTTCGGCGGCTTCGTACTGCGGGCCAACTCGCTTGTCCATCTGGAGCAGATCGATAGCTACGCCCCTGGCCACCAGGTCAGATTTGGAAGCTTGAACTACGTCACGGATATCTATGGAGACTTTATATTCAATGGATTTAAGACCGCAGCGATCGCTCCCCTCACCCCGATGAACATGACTTAAATCTATCATCAGATCACACCCATGAGATGGCCCTTGTTGCTACAACGGCCTTAGAACCAGAGCAGATCATGCCATCCGAGGCCACAGAGTCTGCGGCGTTGGATCCGTACATGGACTCGGCATCCCGCAATATTTGCGTCAATGGAACTCTGGACTCGTCTCCGGCTATAAGTCCCGGACCGGGTACGCCTGCGGACTAGATCGGTTATTGATTTTCGAATTTAGCGCCGCAGACATCTTCCAGCACTCACCTTTGGCTGATGTTCTAAACTCTTTAAAGAACTTGTCCTTGGAGAAGGACTCACCGCCGGACTATGTTCGGTTCAAGCTAGAGGCTGATAACAAGGAATTTTGCTTCCCACCCGCCACCCACTTCATAGCCACCGTCGATGACTTAATCGACGTGCTTGATTACGGCTTCGGAGACATCGACGGTATGGACGACGATGCCGACAAGGAGCAAAGCCAGGACCCGCCATTTACTGGACGTTGGACATCCACCTCTTCGCATGATGTGTACATGGTCGACACACCTAAAAAAAAAGCTAGCGACGATGACAAAGGGGATCCAGTTGTGGATAAACCTTCTAAGACACAGTCCAAGCGCCGGTGCCCTAAACACCATTCTATGCCTCGTCGCTCAAAAGATAGCAACACTGGCACCGGAGAAAATAGTACTTCGGGCGACGCCGAAAAAAATGAAGACCCTGTTGGAGCTGCATCCGAACAAGAGGAACAAGACAACAGGCAAGATGACCCTGATAAACAGGCCATGCCCAATGACCCGGATGTTGATAGTTATCGTCCAGTCTCCGAAGATGAGGAGAGCCTCGGCAGTGAGGATTTCATCATGCCTGAGGCACCCCTAGAGCAGGAACGCTTCAAGCGCCAGCTAATAGCTACTGCCAGAAGCCTGAAGAAGAAGAAGCAGCAGCTCTAGGCTGATCAAGACCTTCTCATTGACAGGTGGACTAATGTCCTGGCAGGCGAAGAATACAGCCTCGAGCACCCAGTCAAGAGTTACCCAAAGCACAGACTGCTACCTCAGTTCGATGAGGAAGCACTGGATCCCATACCTCCCTCACGCAATGTGGACCGACCACCACGTGGTCGGGATAGTACGACGGACTGACAACCCCGCGGTCAGGATAAAACGGCAACTCAGGCCGAACAACAGCCTGCCCCACCGCCTCGTAAAAATAGGGACAGAACAGCTCGGGACCATACATACGACCTTCAGCAGGAGCTGGACAGTAGAGCAGGAGACACCAGATCAATCTACGGATCGCGAGGACGCTTCCCGACTCGGGATGACGCCTACCTATTAGGACGTGACAAACCTAGTCACACCCGGGCCGATAACCGCAGACAGACTTCATCGGAGGTGCGCCGTGACGCGACCCGATATAGAGGCGCCGCACATCCTCTCTGCTTCACAGATGAGGTGCTGGATCACGAATTCCCCGAGGGGTTCAAGCCCGTCAATATTGAATCATACGACAGAACAACTGATCCCGCAGTATGGATTGAGGACTTTATTCTCCACATCCACATGGCCCGTGGAGACGACCTCCATGCCATCAAATACGTCCCACTAAAGCTCAAAGGGCCAGCTCGACACTGGCTAAATAGCCTGCCCAAAAGTTCCATCGGCAGCTGGGAGGACTAGGAAGAAGCCTTCCTTGACAACTTCCAAGGTACATATGTCCGGCCACCCGATGCCGATGACTTAAGCCACATAGTTCAGCAACCTGGAGAATCAGCAGAAAATTCTGGACTAGGTTCCTAACCAAAACGAACCAGATCGTTGACTGTCCAGATGCCGAAGCCCTAGCGGCCTTTAAGCATAGCATCCGTGACGAATGGATTGCCCGCCACCTCGGCTAAGAAAAGCCGAGGTCCATGGCCGCCCTCATGGCACTTATGACCCGCTATTGCGCGGGAGAGGGCAGTTGGCTGGCTCGCGGTACAAACACAGCCAACGAAACAGGCCCCTCCGAGGCCAAAAACAGCACCAGCAAGCTCCGGCGCAACAGACACAAACGTTGAAGCAATGGCGATAACACCGATGACACTACAGTTCATGCCAGATTCAGTGGCTCCAAGTCCGGCCAGCGAAAGAAACCTTATAAAAGGAACGGCGGAGGACCATCTAGCTTGGACCGCATACTCGATCGTCCGTGCTAGATACATGGCACCCTAGACAAACCGGCCAACCATACTAACAGAGATTGCCGGGTATTTCAGCAAGCCAGCAAGGTAAATAGCAAAAACAAGGAAGGGGAATCGTAGAGCAAGGATGAAGACGAGGAGGCCCGACAGCCGAACACTAGGGAGCAGAAGAAATTCCCGCCGCAAGTCAAAATGGTGAACATGATATATGCTACACACATCCCCAAAAGGGAGCGCAAGCGCGCACTCAGGGACGTTTATGCGGTAGAGCCAGTCGCCCCAAAATTCAACCCATGGTCGTCATTCCTGATCACCTTTGATCGTCGTGATCATCCAACTAGCATCCGGCATGGCGGTTCGGACGCATTGGTACTCGACCTAATCATCGACGGATTTCACATGACACGAGTCCTAATGGACGGTGGTAGCAGCCTCAACCTGCTCTATCAGGATACATTATGCAAAATGGGCATTAATCCCTCACGAATCAAGCCCGCGATAACTACTTTTAAAGGAGTTATACCAGGCGTAGAGGCCCGTTGTACGGGCTCGATCACGCTGGAGGTGGTCTTCGGTTCCCCGGATAACTTCTGAAGCGAAGAGCTAATCTTTGATATCGTCCCCTTCCACAGCGGCTACCACACACTGCTTGAACAAACCGCGTTTTCTAGATTCAACGCGGTGCCACATTATGCTTATCTCAAGCTCAAGATGCCCGGTCCACGCGGCGTCATTACAGTAAATGGAAACATGAAATGTTCCCTCCGTACAGAGGAGCATACCACCGCCCTAGCAGTAGAAGTGCAGAGCAGCCTTCTCAAGCGGCACCATAATCCGGCCGCCGAGCCTCTCGACATCGTTAAGAAGGTCCGGACTACACTGCAACAGGGCAGCTCGGTTCTTCAAGAGTTGAATCAGTAAATTCGGCCTCCATCCCAGCCCCGATGAGGAAATGGCATCCGTACCGCGCGTACATAACTACGCACTCAAAACCCCATAAGTACCGACGGAGGCATAATTCGCGCGCGATCCATAGTGTGGTTTGACCGACCCTGGGATTCGCACGCCTTTATTTTTTCTTTTTATTACAGGTTTTTTCTCTTTTCGAGGTCTATGCGGACGACCCATTTGCAGAACACACCAAGGAGGCAAGGAGCTCTGGCATACAAGGGAATCCCCAGGTGCTCTCTATTAAACGATTGCCATACTTGTTTTACATACCCGCACACAGCTCGCCCTTGGCTGCGACATGTTAAATAGCTTTACTTGCTTATCGCATTACTTGCACAAAGTATATGCCTCGATGTACTAATTACATCACAATGCTGAATAAATGGTGGCGTCAGGTTGTTACTCAATTTTCCTGTTTCCTCACCTTTGTAGATATTACTTATTGCACACATACACCATGGTACGTGTTACTACGCCAGGGGCTTCATTACACCCCGCTTTATGGCAATAAAAGTCCGAACACCTTTTCAATATAGTTCGGCACCCCGAACTTATAGCATTATATGCATCGGCTCCGAATCATGTCTTTGGTCAATAGTTGGGTTGCCCGGCTCTTGTGCTTACTACCTTACGTTCCGCTATATCGGCTAGGGTAGTAAAGGGAGAACTACTGCGATTGTGTCCCGGTTCTTCCGGACGAGCACCTCTGTAGAGAAAGCCGAAAACTGACTGTCATGATGCGGCGAGAGCTGGTCAGCTGTTCGAGAGGTTCCAAATTGCTAGAGATTTTTTCCGCTTCTTGCGAAGAATCGGTTCCTCCGATTAGGCATGTATAACGCCCCTAGTTTCTGAATACCAGGGGATTCACCAACTTTCTTAATTGTCAAACTCCTATGGCTAAGTGAGGGCGATAAAGGCCGCATAGTCTGATTGCCTTGTTCATTGCGCTAAACACCTCCTTTAAGGACCAGAATGTGGAGTAAAGAGTGTTTAGATTTATCTTGAACACCCCCGTACTATCTACGTGGGGGTAGAATCCGACGACTGGTCAACCCTCAGATTTCATAAACGGTTGCACAGGAAGTAAAATGTAAATCGCAAGCATTATAATACATAACATCATTGTTCCATATTACAGGACAGGATAATACAAATGTTCTCATGGGAATATGACATCCTTCGAACATTCCTCTGCCACAAGGCAGGACCCCTCCAGGACGCCATCAAAATAGAGCTCGGGTCGACAATGCTCCTTGTCCTCCGGCGGCCCCTCAGTCAACAGCTTTGTGGCATCCAGCTTTGCCCAATGCGTCTTGACGCGGGAAAAGGCCATACGTGTACCTTCAATATAGATCGACCACTTCATGGCTTCGAGCCGCGGACAGGCGCTTACAAGCCGCTTAACAAGTCTGAAGTAGCTGCTAGGTATAGGCTCGGCAGGCCACAGCCGGACTATCAGGTCCTTCATGGCTAGCGCTGCCGACCTGTGCAGCTCGACCAACTACTTTAGCTGGTCGCTGAAGGACAACAGATATTCGGGTCCAAGATATTAGGACCAGAATAGCTTCTCTATAGACATCCCTTCTTTGGCTCTATAATGCTCGACAACATCTGATATACTGCGCGGCAGATCCGTAAACGCCCCTGGAAAACCCAAATTCGGATAAGTACAAGGAACATTTCTTCTACATACTTGCTTTGTATGGTGAAAGAATTACCCGCCGCAATCTCCTTGGCCGCCTGAATTTCCCGGAGGGTGTTCTGGGCTTCGGCTCGTGCATCATGTGCACTCCGGTGGGCCTTCTCCAGTTCGGACTCTTGCGCCTTACAATCGCGCTCCAAGGACTCAAATCTCTCATTCGTGCCCTGGAGCTGTTGCTGCGCCTCGCCAACCTGGGCCTCATGCTTCTCGCGTGTGGCGCATTCCTTGGCCGCTTTGTCCTCGGCCTCGGCTAATGCCTTCTTGAGGGCTGCCACCTCGGTCGTGGCCCCTAATAAAGTTCATGACAACTCAGTCTGGACGGACTATTCATTTTTTCTTAAAAGGTACCCGCAGGTTAATACATACCTTGGCTATCCTCCAGCTGCTTCTTTACGAGGTCAAGCCCTTCCTCGGCCCGCTCTAGTTTCTGCTTCAGTCCGGAGACCTCTGCAGCATGAGCGGTGGCAGCCTGCAGCGATACCTACTTATTCACACAGACAACTTATGTTAGACTCCTGCGATATTTCTTCTCAATCCTCTATTTAGCTTTTTCTTTCTGAACACCAAACAGAGCATCAGGGGCTACTGTCTATACTGTGATATGTTTCCTACAAACGCATTACTTAGCTCAAAGCCCGATAGAAGGCTAATCCAGGCCTCGGTCAGTACATTTTTTATGAACTGGACCTTATCTATTACCGTGCCCATAAGGGCGCGGTGTTCATCCACAATAGAGGCGCCTCGTAGCGCCTCCAGCAGGTTATCCGGTGCCTCTAGTTGGATGGAGGTCACCGGCGGAACAGGCACATTCCCTCCTTTTGGGGCATGCTGTTCGCTGGACTCCGGAGCCGCATAGATCTCCGGAATGGTATCCGGCTCAGGTTCGAAGGGAACTCGGCCCCCATCACCAGTCCCCATAGGGGCTTTTTACCCCATGTGTCCGGCGACTGAGGAATCGTCCTGGGGCGCCACCCCGACAATATCCGGAAGCCCCCCCGGTCGGGGAAGATCTTTCGAGACACCACCTCGTCATCACCCTTGGGAGAGACGGAATGAGCAGGTGGAGGAGACATGCTAGCCATCTCCTTTGAGTCTAGCGACCCCTCTGCCGAGGATCGCGGGGAGCCATCGCATGTCGGACTGCAATAACAAGGTTTAAGGTACATCAATATCACAAACCGGGAAGGCCAGATGTTTTTGGATTCTGGTACTTACGAGACAGCTCGAGGCTTGGTCCGGCGAGGTCGCTCCGGACTGCTATCAACATCCCACACGGAGTTATACGCGAGGGAGCCTCTAACCCTCTTAGGCGCTTTCACCTCCAGGTTTGTGGAGGCCGCTATCTTCTTCTTCCCCACTTTAGGTGGGGAGTCTCTTCCTCTTCGTCGTCATTGTCAGCGGACGAAGAGGAAGTCTCGTCTTCGGACATCACGTCTGGAGCGCCTTTTCGGTGAGGGCCCTTCTTGGCCCCTTTGGCCGCTTTCTTGGCCGTCTTCTTCGGCACCTCATAAGGTGCTGGAAAAAGCGTTTTCGTTAGTAATGAGAATTCTTGGTCTTCGGGCAGTGGAGCCGGACAGTTAATCCCCTCCGCTATCTTGATCTAGGCCTGAAAACACGGCTAGGAAAGCTTAGGCTTTTTCTCAAAATATGCTAGTAAAGGGTATGCCTTGGAAACATTAAAAGAGCTTGCCGGGTTAGCCTGGCGTTTTAAGCTAAGCCCGCGATCTTCGGTCGTGGGCGGTGGCGTCTCGCCGGCCTTGAAGAGCACTTTCCAGATTTCTTCGTATGTCATGCCGAAGAGCTCTAGTAGCGTCTGGTGCTTAGCCGGATCGTACTCCCACAGATAGCAAGTCCGGCGTTGGCACGGAAGGACCCGACGAATGAGCATGATCCGGACCACGTTGACGAGCTTGATCTTCCTATCTATCATGTTCTGAACGCACGTCACGAGCCCAGTCAGCTCGTCCGAGGGACCCTAGGTTAGGCCCCTCTCTTGCCAGGAGGTGAGCCGCATCGGGATTCCGGATCTGAATTCGGGGTCCGCCACCCAGTTGGCGTCGCGCGGCTTGGTGATATAGAACCACCCCGATTGCCACCCTTTCACCGTCTCCGTGAACAAGCCTTCGGGCCAGGTAACGTTGGGCATCTTGCCCACCATGGCACCTCCGCACTCTGCTTGTTGGCCGCTCACCACCTTCGGCTTCACATTGAAGGTCTTTAGCCATAGGCCGAAGTGAGGTGGGATGCGGAGAAAGGCCTCGCACATGACAATGAATGACGTGATGTTGAGGATGAAGTTGGGAGCTAGGTCATGGAAGTCTAGCCTGTAGTAAAACATCAGTCCACGGACGAAGGGGTGAAGAGGGAAGCCCAGCCCGCGGACGAAATGTGTGAGAAACACAACCCTCTCGTGGGGCTCTGGAGTAGGGACGATCTGTCCCTTGGCCGGGAGTCGGTGAGCGATCTCCTTGGCCAGATATTCGGCCTCCCGGAGTGTCGGTGTCAAAACCAGCGGATCTTGGCTAGGGGGTCTCGAACTGTGCTTCTAAGGCTGATGGTAACAGGAGGCGGGGGACACAATGTTTACCCAGGTTCGAGCCCTCTCGATGGAGGTAATACTCTACTTCCTGCTTGATTGATCTTGATGACATGAGTATTACAAGAGTTGATCTACCACGAGATCTTAGAGGCTAAACCCTAGAAGCTAGCCTATGATTATGATTCTTGTTGTCCTGCGAACTAAACCCTCCAGTTTATATAGACACCGGAGGGGGCTAGGGTTACACAGAGTCGGTTACAGAGAAGGAGATCTACATATCCGAATCGCCAAGCTTGCCTTCCATGCAAACGAGAGTCCCACCCGAACATGGGACGAAGCCTTCAATATTGTATCTTCATAGTCCAACAGTCCGGCCAAAGTATATAGTCCAGCTGTCCGAGGACCCCTTAATCCAGGACTCCCTCAGTAGCCCCTGAACCAGGCTTCAATGACGATGAGTCCGGCATGCAGATTTTCTTCGGCATTGCAAGGCGGGTTCCTTCTCCGAATACTGCATAGAAGATTTAGAACACCAGGATTGTGTTTGGCTCTATAAAACAAATTCCACATACCACCGTAGAGAGTATATTATTCCACAAATCTAATCTGCTGACTACTTTTCATAACATGACATCATGCTGTGGTCCGGTCATTACGAACCGTTTTCCCTTCCTTCCACTGCACGTGTTGCCAGGCAGTTTTATTGGCACGTCTTGTCGAAGCAGAGATTGTGTTCCCCTTATCACGAGATTATCATCAATACGGGTATGGGTAACCCAACCGTGCCATCAATCGCAGCGCTCGGGGAATAAGCGATTTGATGGGGCAAGTGGGGAGGCGCACAGTTTCTACCGCCTTTATAAAGGGACAAGGATTCCTCTTTTTCACCTACGCCTTCTTCTTCCCCTGCCCATCCATTCTCGCGCACTCGAGCTCCAGCACCCAAGTTCTCATCTTCTCCGCAAAGCCATTCCAAACATGTCCGGAGCGGGAGGCAAGTGGATGGTCTCCTCCGTTACGGAGGGGGACATTACGAAGCTCCGAGAAGCCGGATACCTGGCCGCAGACATCGCGCACCGGCTCCCAGACGCGGGGCAGATCATCCCTACTCCAGAACCCCATGAGAGGGTTGTATACCTCACCCACTTCCTCCGCGGACTGGGATTTCCCCTCCACCCATTTGTCCGCGGGCTCATGTTCTACTACGGGCTGGACTTCCATGATCTGGCCCCCAATTTCATTCTCAACATCTCGGCGTTTATCGTCGTGTGCGATAGGCCTTCCTCCGCATCAAGTCCCACTTTGGCCTGTCGCTGAAGACCTTCAATGTGAAACCGAAGGTGGTGGTCGGCTAGCAAGCGGAGTGCGGAGGCGCCATGGTGGGCAAAATGCCCAACGTCACCTGGCTCGAAGGCTCCTATGTGGAGACCGTGAAGGGGTGGCAATCGGGGTGGTTCTACATCACCGAGCCACGCGACACCAACTGGATGGCGACCCCGAATTTCGATCCGGCATCCCCACGCGGCTCACCTCCTGGAAAGAGAAGGGCATATCCTGGGGTTCATCGGTGGACCTGACCGGACTCCAGAGCTGTGTTAAAAATATGATAAGCAAGAAAATCAAGCTTGTCAACATGGTCCAAGTCATGCTCTTCCGCTGGTTCCTTCCGTGTCAAAGACGGGCATTCAATATGTGGGAGTTCAACCCGGCCGAGCACCAGACGCTGCGAGAGCTTTTCGACACGACGCACAAAGACGTCTGGAAGGTGCTGTTCAAGGCCGCCGAGGTTCCTCCTCCCCTTACCGAGGATCGCGGACTCAGCGCAAAGCGCCCTGCCAATCCGGTAAGCTCTTTATATCTCACAAGATGTTACTTTCCCCAGTATAATCATGTGAGGGATCTGAGCCTCCATGCCATTTTAACAGGATTGGGTAGCGATAGCGGAGTGGATCGATTGTCTGGCCCCACTGCCCAAAGATCCAGCAAAGGCTCTCTTAATGGATATGTTGGTTCCGGTGCCCTATGAGGCACCGGAGAAGAAGGCCAAGAAGAAGGCCGCGGGGACCAGGAAAGGTCTCCGGCGCAAGGTTGTATCGGACTCATCGTCCAAAAACACTGAGGCGCACTCCTCCCATGAAAATGAGGAGGCGGAAGAGGAAAGTTCCCCCCCCCCAACTGGGGGAGACAAGAAAAGGAAGGCCTGCCCATTTGGGGAGGCCGAAGGGTCCAAGAAGGGAAGGACCCTCCTTTCGGACCACTCCACAATAGCTGCTTATAGCGATGAGGAGTGGTTGCCCAGGGATAAGCCCCTGGCGAAGTCATAAGTATCCGAATACTATAATAGTTCTGGTATGTTTTTTATTGCTTCTTATCATGTCAAACATGATTGTGCAGTCCATCCAAAGTTCACATCGACGTATCCTCTTCGGATGGGTCTTTGGGCCAATTGGCGATGAACAGTGATTCACTCCCGACAGCCACCTCCCCCCGGCCCACGGATGACATCAAGGTGTTGTCTCAGAGGGCACCGGACCAAGGGGAGATAATTCTGGAGGCACCCCAAGGCGACATCCTAAATGACAGGTGCATGGGGGGGTAAGACTCCCATGGGTTCTAATGACGAGGGCCGCAGCAAGTTTGGCCCCCAGCCGGATACTACGCCGGAACCTCCAGTGGTTCCGGATTCTGTCAGGTGACCCCTCGCTAAGGGGGGCGAGCCGTCTGTGCCGATGGCCTTTGTCCATCCAGAGGCATCAGACAACTTGCTGGAAGCGCTTCATGGCGCTTCCATTGACGAAGAGCACCGCACCATCATGAGTGCGGTGGTCGAGAAGGTTCAGTCCGCCAAAAGCGGATTGACCGAAGCCTGTGCCAGCCTCCTAATAGGCTTTGAGGTAAGTAATCAAATTATGAGAAAATATCACAACATAGACAGTAGCCCCTGATGCTCTGTTTGGTGTTCGCAAAGAAAGGCCGAACAGAGGATCAAATAACAATCACAGGAGTCTAATCAGAATATGTCTTTGTGAATAAGCAGGCTCCGCTGCTGGCCGCTGCCGCTCATACTGCGGAGGTCTCTGGACTGAAGCGGGACCATGAGCGGTCCAAGGAAGAGCTCGGCCTTACCAAGAGGCAGCTCGAAGAGAACAAAGGTAAATGATACCCCGTCTATATATAGATAAAGAAAAAAGTGGTCACTAGATCATAGGATCACCATGAATTTTGCTAGGGGTCACGACCAAAGTAGTGGCCCTGAAGAAGGCGTGGTCCGAGGCCGAAGACAGAGTGGCCAAGGAGCGCATCGAGCGTGAGAAGCAAGAGGCCCGAGTCGGCGAGGTTCAGCAAGAGCTCCAGGATTTTGTCAAGAAATATGAGTCCTTGGAGCGTGACTCTAAGACGCAGGGGTCCGAGCTTGCGAAGGCCCTCGAGAATGCACAAAATGCCAAGGCCGAAGCCCAAAAGGCCATCCAGGAGATTCAGGCAGTCAAGAAGATAGCGGCGGGTAAGGGATTCATTATGCAAAGCAAGCATGTGAAGGAGACTTTCCTTTTACTTACCCGAATTCGAAGCTCTCCAGGAGCGTTCGCAGATCTACCACACAATGTATCGGATGCCGCGGAGTTCTACCGGGCCGAGGAAGGGAGCTCGACGGAAAAGTTGTTCTGGTCTCAATATGCTGGGACCGAACATCCGATTCCCTTGAGCGACCAGCTGAAGCAACTGGTCGAGCTTCACAAGGCGGCCGAACTGGCCATGAAGGGTCTCATAGTACGAATGTGGCCTGGCGAGCCCCTGCCTGGTAGCTACTTCGGCCTGGTAAAGCGGCTTGTGAATGCCTGCCCATGGTTTGAAGTCATAAAGCGGCCCGTCTACATTGAAGGTGCGCGTAGGGCCTTTGCCCGTGCGAAAGTGCACTGGGCGAAGATGGATGCCGAAAAGCTGGTGAAGGAGGGGCCACCGGAGGGCAAGGAGCATCGCCACCCCAAAAACCATTATGACAGTGTCCTGAAGGGTGCCCGCCTTGTGGCGGAGGAATGTGCTAAGGATGTAATATTTGAATGAATGTACTTGATACGTCTCCAACGTATCTATAATTTTTGATTGCTCCATGCTATATTATCTACTGTTTTGGGCAATATTGGGCTTTATTATCCAATTTTATATTACTTTCGGGACTAACCTATTAACTGGAGGCCCAGCCCAGATTTGCTGTTTTTTGCCTATTTCAGTGTTTCGAAGAAAAGGAATATCAAACGGAGTCGAAACAGAACGAAATCAACTGGAGAAGTTATTTTTTGGAAGGAAACCTACCGGATAGACTTGGACCCTACGTCAGAAGATGAAGGAGGAGCTCACGAGGGTAGGGGCACGCCCACCCCCCAGGGGCGCGCCCCCCTGCCTCGTGGCCCCCCCTTCGGTCCACCGACGTACCTCCTGCACCCATATATACCTACGTAACCTAAAACTTCCAAAACATAGATTAGATCGGGAGTTCCGCCGCCAGAAGCTTCTGTAGCCACCGAAAGCCAATCTAGACCCGTTCTGGCACCCTGCCGGAGGGGGGAATCCTTCTCCGGTGGCCATCTTCATCATCCCATTGCTCTCCATGACGAGGAGGGAGTAGTTCTCCCTCGGGGCTGAGGGTATGTACCAGTACCTATGTGTTTGATCTCTCTCTCTCTCTCTCGTGTTCTTGAGATGATACGATCTTGATGTATCGCGAGCTTTGCTATTATATTTGGATCCTATGATGTTTCTTCCCCCCTCTACTCTCTTGTAATGAATTTAGTTTTACCCTTGAAGTAATCTTATCGGATTGAGTCTTTAAAGATTTGAGAACACTTGATGTATGTCTTGCCGTGCGTATCTGTGGTGACAATGGGATACCACGTGATTCACTTGATGTATGTTTTGGTGATCAACTTGTGGGTTCCGCCCATGAACCTATGCATAGGGGTTGGCACACGTTTTCGTCGTGATTCTCCGGTAGAAACTTTGGGGCACTCTTTGAGGTTCTATGTGTTGGTTGAATAGATGAATCTGAGACTGTGTGATGCATATCGTATAATCATACCCACGGATACTTGAGGTGACATTGGAGTATCGAGGTGACATTAGGGTTTTGGTTGATTTGTGTCTTAATGTGTTATTCTAGTACGAACTCTAGGGCTGTTTGTGACACTTATAGGAATAGCCCAACGGATTGATTGGAAAGAATAACTTTGAGGTGGTTTCGTACCCTACCATAATCTCTTCGTTCGTTCTCCACTATTAGTGACTTTGGAGTGACTCTTTGTTGCATGTTTAGGGATAGTTATGTGATCCAATTATGTTATTATTGTTGAGAGGACTTGCACTAGCGAAAGTATGAACCCTATGCCTTGTTTCAACGCATTGCAATACCGTTTACGCTCACTTTTATCATTAATTACCTTGCTGTTTTTATAATTTCAGATTACAAATACCTTTATCTACTATCCATATTGCACTTGTATCACCATCTCTTCGCCGAACTAGTGCACATATAAAATTTACCATTATATTGGGTGTGTTGGGGACACAAGAGACTCTTTGTTATTTGGTTGCAGTGTTGCTTGAGAGAGACCATCTTCATCCTACGCCTCCTATGGATTGACAAACCTTAGGTCATCCACTTGAGGGAAATTTGCTACTATCCTACAAACCTCTGCACTTGGAGGCCCAACAACGTCTACAAGAAGAAGGTTGTGTAGTAGACATCAAGCTCTTTTCTGGTGCTGTTGCCGGGGAGGTGAGTGCTTGAAGGTACATCTTTAGATCTTGCAATCGAGTCTTTTAGTTTCTTGTTTTGTCACTAGTTTAGTTTATAAAAGAAAATTAAAAAATGGAATTAAGTTTGTCTCATACGCTTCACCTTTTTAATATCTTTCATGAGTATGATGGAAAGGAAAATTGTGCTCAAGTGATAGAGGAAGAATGCATTAGAATGTTTGGCACTAAATCTTTGAATGATGAGCATGATTGCAATGTTGTTAGTACGAATTCTTTAAATATCCATGATACTAATGATGATTGCACTAGTTATGATGAAAATGTCTCCTATAAACATGTCAATTTTTGTGGAGTGCATTGGGTTTGTAAGTACACACCAAATAGAGAAGATAGATATTGCAAGAAGCATAAGTACTTAGAAAGTAAATTGTTGCAAGAAGAGCTAGATGAATGTGCTAAAAATTTAAATTTTCTTGGCCATAGTTGTGAGCTTTGTAATGAACGTGGCCATTTAACTATCGGATGCAAATTGTTTCATGATCTAATTGTGTCCAAAAATTGTGATGACTTGATTTCCCTTGCACATTATAATGAACTTAGTTTGCTTATGGGCTACGAAGAAATGAAACGTATAACTAAGGATATTCCAAATTTTTCCCTTGATAGAGTTCTTCATTTTGATCTAGAGGAAATTTATATGTATTGTGCGGTGACTTGCATTGAAAATCCTTATATTGCCAACTACATAAAGAAAAGAAAACAAATAGAAGATGAAGAGAATATTAACGAAAGGGAAGGGACTTCCCAATACCCTCCTATTATTTCTTATGATGACTTAGGTAACGAGGAGGAGCCTCCTATTCTACCAATCTCATTAATAAGGAGCTCCAAAAAAAGGATTCAACCCACACATGATGTGGTGAAGAAGAAGAAAAGAAAAAGGAAGAGAGGTAAAAAGATATCTCTCCCAAATAATGTTGCTCCTATTACTATTGTGCCTCATGAAAATATAATTGTGGAAGATAATGATACTTCTTATGATCTTGAAAATCTTTTTGGCACTTGCTTGGAAGAATATGATAATTGCTATACTATTGGTGCTATCCATACAATTAATGATGAGAGTGATTATGCTTATGATATGAAAACTCCCAAGCTTGGGGATGCTATGTTTGATGAAGATGATGTTTTTGAGAATATATTTGCTGTAATTAATGTTTGTCCCAAGATTGGGGAAGCTATGATTAATGAAGATGATATTTTTAGTCTCCCAAGTTTTGATATGCAACTTTATAATGATGATAGCATGCCTCCTACTTAAGATAATTATTGTGATGATACTTATGCTATAAAAGGTAGTGATTATATTTATAAAACTTGTCATGATTATGATTACCCCTTCTCTGAACATTACTCTTTTAATGTGGAAACAATTTATAGTATTCGAGTTTCCTATGATACTCCCACTATTCCGAATGAGAAGAATTTTGCTTATGTGGAGAGTAATAAATTTTCTATGCTTGTAGATCATGAAAAGAATGCTTTAGGTGCTGGTTATATTGTTGAATTCATTCATGATGCTACTGAAAATTATTATGAGGGAGGAATATATGCTTGTAGGAATTGCAATAATACTCAAGTTTCCTCTCTATGTGCTTAAAATTTTGAAGCTATGCTTATTTTGCCCTCCTATGCTAGTTGATTATTGTTCCCATAAGTTGTTTGCTCACAAAATCCCTATGCATAGGAAGTGGGTTAGACTTAAATGTACTAGTCATATTCTTCATGATGCTCTCTTTATGTTTCAATTCTTATCCTTTATGTGAGCATCATTGTCATTATCATGCCTAGCTAGGGGCGTTAAACGTTAGCGCTTGTTGGGAGGCAACCCAATTTTATTTTAGTTCCTTGCTTTTTGATCCTGTTTAGTAATAAATAATTCATCTAGCCTCTTTTTAGATGTGGTTTTATGTGTTTAATTAGTGTTTGTGCCGAGTAGAACCTTTGGGAAGACTTGGGGAAAGTCTTGTTGATCATGCTGTAAAAAACAGAAACTTTAGCGCTCATGAGAACTGCTGCCATTTGTATTTGGAGAGTGATATTTAGTTAATTATTTTTCAGATGATTAATAGATAAATTACTCAGGTCCAGCAATTTATTTGAGAATTTTATGAGTTCCATAAGTATACGTTTGATCCATATTACTACAGACTGTTCTGTTTTTGATAGATTCTGTTTTTCATGTGTTGTTTACTTATTTTGATGAATCTATGGCTAGTAAAAGAGTTTATAAACCATATAGAAGTTGGAATACAGTAGTATTAACACCAATATAAATTAATAATGAGTTCATTACGGTACCTTGAAGTGGTGATTTATTTTCTTATACTAACGGAGCTTACGAGTTATCTGTTAAGTTTTGTGTTGTGAAGTTTTCAAGTTTTGGGTAAAGATTCGATGGACTATGGAATAAATAGTGGAAAGAGCCTAAGATTTGGGATGCCCAAGGCACCCCAAGGTAATATTCAAGGATATCCAAGAGCCTAAGCTTGGGGATGCCCCGGAAGGCATCCCCTCTTTCGTCTTCGTTCATCGGCAACTTTACTTGGAGCTATATTTTTATTCGCCACATGATATGTGTTTTGCTTGGAGCATCAATTTATTTTGTTAGGATTTTCTTTCTGTTATTTAGAACAATGTTTTGCATCTTTTATTTCAATAAAAGTGGCATTGATAGCCTTTACTATTCCTATGTTACAAGTATACATGTTGCTGTTTGAAAACAGAAAGTTTACCGCTGTTGCAATAATTCCCTAGAAAAGTCAGAATGTGATAAAATGTTGAAACCTTTTGCATATTAAGATATGATAAATTTAATACAGTGGGAATTTTCTTTCATAATTTTTGGAGCTAGCGAAGTATGGATGTTGCTGCATTCTTTACAGGCTATCCTGTTTAGGCAGATTGCTGTTATGTTTGCATTGTTTGCATATGTTTGCTTCTTTAATGATTCTATTTGAGGATAGGACTATTAAATATGCAGAGGCATTTAGTATGCAATGTTGAATAATAATTTTAGTGACTTTCTACAGTAGAGTATGATAAGGTTTTTGCAATGGTTTATACTAACTTATCTCACGAGTCCTTGTTGAGTTTTGTGTGGATGAAGCTTTTGAGATTTAGGGAGACCGTGATATGAGAGGAATTAAGGAGACACAAAAGCTCAAGCTTGGCGATGCCCAAGTCATCCCAAGATAATATTTGAAGAGGTCTCAAGCATCTAAGCTTGGGGATGCCCCGGTTGGCATCCCACCTTTCTTCTTCAACAACTATCGGTTATTTTCGGCTGATCCTAAGTTTTTGCTTCTTCACATGATGTTTGCCATTCTTAGAATGTAATTTTCTTTTTATTTGCTTGCTGTTTGAATAAAATACCAAGATCTGAAATTCTTAAATGTTAGATAGTCTTCATATAGTTGCATAATTATTCAACTACTCATTGATCTTCACTTATATCTTTTTGAGCTAAGTAATTTTGCTCAATGTGCTTCACTTAGATCTTTTAGAGCACGGTGGTGGATTTGTTTTAAAGAAACTATTGATATCTCATGCTTCACTTAAATTATTTTGAGAGTCTTAATAGCATGGTAATTTGCTTAATAATAACATGCTTGGTATTCAAGATTTGTGAAACTTTCTTTTGAGTGTGTTGAATACTCCTACTAAGAAAAGTTGGATGCTTGATAATTGTTTTGAGATATGGAGGTAGTAATATCAAACTCATGCTAGTAGAGTAATTGTGAATTTGAGAAGTGCTTGAGTTAAAGTTTGCAAGTCCCGTAGCATGCACGTATGGTAAACGTTATGCAACAAATTTGAAACATGAGGTGTTATTTGATTGTCGTCCTTATGAGTGGCGGTCGGGGACGAGCGATGGTCTTTTCCTACCAATCTATCCCCCTAGGAGCATGCGCGTAATACTTTGGTTTTTGATGCCTTGTAGATTTTTGCAATAAGTATATGAGTTCTTTATGACTAATGTTGAGTCCATGGATTATACGCACTCTCACCCTTCCATCATTGCTAGCCTCTACAGTACCGTGCATTGCCCTCTCTCACATCGAGAGTTGGTGCAAACTTCGCCGGTGCATCCAAACCCCGTGATATGATACGCTCTTTCACACATAAACCTCCTTATATCTTCCTAAAAACAGCCACCATACCTACCTATTATGGCATTTCCATAGCCATTCCGAGATATATTGCCATGCAACTTTCCACCATCCAGTTTATCATGCCACATTCATCATTGTCATATTGCTTAGCATGATCATGTAGTTGACATAGTATTTGTGGCAAAGCCACCATTCATAATTTTTCATACTTGTCACTCTTGATTCATTGCATATCCCGGTACACCGCCGGAGGCATCCATATAGAGTCATACTTTGTTCTAGTATCAAGTTGTAATCATTGAGTTGTAAATAAATATAAGTGTGATGATCATCATTCAATAGAGCATTGTCCCAAAAAAGGACAAATAAAAAAACAAAGGCCAAATAAAAAAATAAAGGCCAAATAAAAAAAGAAAGGCCAAATAAAAAATAAAAGGGACAATGCTACTATCCTTTTTCCACACTTGTGCTTCAAAGTAGCACCATGATCTTTATGATAGAGAGTCTCTTGTTCTGTCACTTTCATATTCTAGTGGGAATTTTTAATTATAGAACTTGGCTTGTATATTCCAATAATGGGCCTCCTCAAGTGCCCTAGGTCTTCGTGAGCAAGCAAGTTGGATGCACACCCACTAGTTTCTTTTGTTGAGCTTTCATACATTTATAGCTCTAGTGCATCCGTTGCATGACAATCCCTACTCCTTGCATTAACATCAATCAATGGGCATCTCCATAGCCCATTTATTAGCCTTGTTGATGTGATACTTTCTCCTTTTTGTCTTCTCCACATAACCCCCTCATTATTCTATTCCACCCATAGTGCTATATCCATGGCTCGCGCTCATGTATTGCGTGAAAGTTTATAGGTTTGAGATTACTAAAGTATGAAACAATTGCTTGGCTTGTCATCGGGGTCGTGCATGATGAGAGCATTCTTGTGTGAAGAAAATGAAACATGACTAAACTATATGATTTTGTAGGGATGAACTTTCTTTGGCCATGTTATTTTGAGAAGACATAATTGCTTAGTTAGTATGCTTGAAGTATTATCATTTTTATGTCAATATGAACTTTTGTCTTGAATCGTTCGGATCTGAATATTCATATCACAAGTAAGAATAATTACATTGAAATTATGCCAACTAGCATTCCACATCAAAAATTATCTTTTTTATCATTTACCTACTCGAGGACGAGCAAGAATTAAGCTTGGGGATGCTTGATACGTCTCCAACATACCTATAATTTTTGATTGCTCCATGCTATATTATCTACTTTTTTGGGCAATATTGGGCTTTATTATCCACTTTTATATTACTTTCGGGACTAACCTATTAACCGGAGGCCCAGCCCAGATTTGTTGTTTTTTGCCTATTTCAGTGTTTCGAAGAAAAAGAATATCAAACGGGGTCGAAACGGAACGAAATCAACTGGAGAAGTTATTTTTGGAAGGAAACCTACCGGATAGACTTGGACCCTACGTCAGAAGATGAAGGAGGAGCTCACGAGGGTAGGGGCGCGCCCCCTGCCTCGTGGCCCCCCTTCGGTCCACCGACGTACCTCCTGCACCCATATATACCTACGTAACCTAAAACTTCCAGAACATAAATTAGATCGGGAGTTCCGCCGCCAGAAGACTCTGTAGCCACCGAAAGCCAATCTAGACCCGTTCCGGCACCCTGCCGGAGGGGGGAATCCTTCTCCGGTGGCCATCTTCATCATCCCGTTGCTCTCCATGACGAGGAGGGAGTAGTTCTCCCTCGGGGCTAAGGGTATGTACCAGTAGCTATGTGTTTGATCTCTCTCTCTCTCTCTCTCGTGTTCTTGAGATGATACGATCTTGATGTATCGCGAGCTTTGCTATTATATTTGGATCCTATGATGTTTCTACCCCCCTCTACTCTCTTGTAATGAATTGAATTTTTCCCTTGAAGTAATCTTATCGGATTGGGTCTTTAAAGATTTGAGAACACTTGATGTATGTCTTGCCGTGCATATCTGTGGTGACAATGGGATACCACATGATTCACTTGATGTATGTTTTGGTGATCAACTTGCGGGTTCCGCCCATGAATCTATGCATAGGAGTTGGCACATGTTTTTGTCGTGATTCTCCGGTAGAAACTTTGGGGCACTCTTTGAGGTTCTATGTGTTGGTTGAATAGATGAATCTGAGATTGTGTGATGCATATCATATAATCATACCCACGGATACTTGAGGTGACATTAGAGTATCTAGGTGACATTAGGGTTTTGGTTGATTTGTGTCTTAAGGTGTTATTCTAGTACGAACTCTAGGGCTGTTTGTGACACTTATAGGAATAGCCCAACGGATTGATTGGAAATAATAACTTTGAGGTGGTTTCGTACCCTACCATAATCTCTTCGTTCGTTCTCCACTATTAGTGACTTTGGAGTGACTCTTTGTTGCATGTTTAGGGATAGTTATGTGATCCAATTATGTTATTATTGTTGAGAGGACTTGCACTAGCGAAAGTATGAACCCTAGGCCTTGTTTCAACGCATTGCAATACCGTTTACGCTCACTTTTATCATTAATTACCTTGTTGTTTTTATAATTTCAGATTACAAATACCTTTATCTACTATCCATATTGCACTTGTATCACCATCTCTTCGCCGAACTAGTGCACCTATACAATTTACCATTGTATTGGGTGTGTTGGGGACACAAGAGACTCTTTGTTATTTGGTTGCAGGGTTGCTTGAGAGAGACCATCTTCATCCTACGCCTCCTACGGATTGATAAACCTTAGGCAATCCACTTGAGGGAAATTTGCTACTGTCCTACAAACCTCTGCACTTGGAGGCCCAACAACGTCTACAAGAAGAAGGTTGTGTAGTAGACATCAGTACTCATGTACTCTGGACTCGCTTGAAGGTGTACTCCGGACTCGCTTAAAGATGTCAAAACCGGCATATCTCGGGTAGGGGGTCCCAAACTGTGTGTCTAAGGCTGGTGGTAACAGGAGGCGGGGGACAGAATGTTTACCTAGGTTCAGGCCCTCTCGATGGAGGTAATACCCTACTTCCTGCTTGATTGATCTTGATGATATGAGTATTACAAGAGTTGATCTACCACGAGATCGTAGAGGCTAAACCCTAGAAGCTAGCCTATGATTATGATTCTTGTTGTCCTATGGACTAAACCCTCCGGTTTATATAGACACCGGAGGGGGCTAGGGTTACATAGAGTCGGTTACAGAGAAGGAGATCTACATATCCGAATCCCCAAGCTTGCCTTCCACGCAAAGGAGAGTCCCACCCGAACACGGGATGAAGCCTTCAATCTTGTATCTTCATAGTCCAACAGTCCGGCCAAAGTATATAGTCCGGCTGTCCGAGGACCCCTTAATCCAGGACTCCCTCACGGAGCGCCTTGATATCCTTCTTCTTGATGGAGGAGGCCATCCACTTACCCCCAGCTCCGGATCCGGACATCTTTGGAGTGCTTTCTTGGTCGAGGGAAAAGCTAAAAGCTTGGGCACTGGAGCTCAGGGACGGAAGGACTGAGGAGGAGCTAAGGTGTGGGTGAAGGAAGTGAATCCTTATCCCCTTATAAATGCCACGAATATCAAGCGTCTCCCCACTCGCCTTAAACTCGCCTATTCCCAAGGGCCGTGCAAACGGCACGGTTGGGTCACCCACACCCATATTGATGAGAATCCCGTAATAGGGGGGCACGATCTCTGCTTCAACAAGACGTGCCAATGGCAACCGCGTCTCAAAACATGGAGCGGCAGACGAAAAACGGTTCAAAATTATGACCGGACAGACGTGATGTCATATTGTAAAAGCTGTCAGCAGATTAGACTCGTGTAAAAATATATTCTCTCTATGATTATGTATGGTGTGTGTGACAGGTCCGGATACTATCATCGCATCCGAAGACTATCTTGAAGTTTGGATAGAAGGGAACCCGCCTTGCAATGCCGAATATAATCTGCACGCCGGACTCCTCGTCATTGAAGCCAGGTTCAGGGGCTACTGAGGGAGTCTTGGACTAAGGGGTCCTCGAACGTCCGGCCTGTTATCCATGGGTCGGACTGATGGGCAGTGAAGACATGAAGGCCGAAGACTGTACCCATGTCCGGATTGGACTCTCCTTGGCGTAGAAGGCAAGCTTGACGACCGACTATGAAGATTCCTTTTTATGTAACTGACTCTATGTAAACCCTTGATCCCCTCGGTGTCTATATAAACCGGAGGGGTTAGTCCGGAAAGGACAGATAGACTCATTACCATAGTCATACAGGCTAGGCTTCTAGGGTTTAGCCATTACGATCTCATGCTAGATCAACTCTTGTAACACTCATGTTCATCAAGATCAATCAAGCAGGACGTAGGGTATTACCTCCATAGAGAGAGCCCAAACCTGGGTAGACATCATGTCCCCCATCTCCTGTTATCATCGATCCTAGACGCACAGTTCGGGACCCCCTACCCGAGATCCGTCGGTTTTGACACCGACAATCATCGCACGCCGGAGCGCTATTTTGAAGACGTCCTGGAGGGTTTCCACTTGATAGAGGGGCAATGCTCGAAGGACATCATATTCGAGTGAATGTATCTAAACTGCCCAGGCGTTGTATGAGCCAGATCTTTGTAATATATTTATGTTGTTTATTTTAAAGTGTTTTTCCTCCTGTGCGGCCGTTTTTATCCATGAGAGTTTGTCAGTCATTGATACGTCTCCAATCTATATCTATACCTATACTAATTACAGACTCCCAAGAAATTCCGATGTTAATCAGTAATTAAGAGCCGTTAATCTTGTGGGGCCAAGTTATTACGGTGTAGATCAACCCATAATTTTCTGTTGAAATTTTTCTCAATACCTGTACTAATTACAGACTCCCAAGAAATTCCGACGTTAATGAGTAATTAAGAGCCGTTAATCTTGTGGGGCCAAGTTATTACGGTGTAGATCAACCCATAATTCTCTGTTGAAATTTTGCTCAATTTTAAAAAAAACACTCCAACACACACAATTACGTTCGTTGGTTGTAAAAACAAGGCCACACAATGCTACTATTAATCCACCGATTCTTTCCTCCCCTAATAAAAGCAATCTATGTCACGTGTTTAAAAGAAAAAAAGCAATCCATATCTCTTACACAAGAAAATAACTACTCATATACTAACCGCCTCCTTCCGAAAAAGAAAAGGAAGAGAAAAATCTATCTAATTGTCATCTCACCCAATCTCGCGAACCTCCTGCAGCTCCCGTCATGTTCTATGTGGCTGCACCACCGTGGAACCAGATCCAGCTCAACGCCTCATGGCCTACAACTCCGCGGCCGGTGACTTTGAGACGTTTCCTTCATGCAGGTTGATGGCTTCCGGTACCAGCGTCGGTGGCTTCTTCAGCACCGGCCAGCAACATGTCTACACCATGGCGAAGTTGTTCTCCTCAACATCGAGTATAGCGGCACGTCCCCGGTCAGGTAATCTAAAGTCATTCTTCACTCTCCCTTAGTTTTGCTATTAGATCAAACACCGATTTGTACATGGGAATCTCATAGGGTTGTATGCTTTGCATCCTCCATGAGTTAATCTGAGTTCAACTTCCCATCTTGCTTTGTTTTATCATCTGGACAGAAACCAATCACGTTCCCTCATCCATAATCTATCCGTGTGACCTCTCCTTCCTATGTGTTAGGGCTCAGAATTTGGTGGGCGCATGGATTGCCAGCATCGTGGTGGTCAAGTTATTAACAGAAGCCACAACGGCCATAGCCATGGCCGGCAAAGTGTACACCTGGTTCAGATATCTTAACCAGGTACATCCACTTGAATGTCAGAAGGCAGCAGGTAATTACATGTCAAAATTGTTAATTTGGTTGTTACATGTGACAAATGCATCAGCATGATCGCTGGTGGATGCATGAGCCTACATAGGACGGAGGACGGATGCGTGATTATTATCAGAAATATCTGACAAGGAATGAGGTACATATATGTGTGACAAGAACATCCATATGCATGCAGATATTCTTTGCTAACTGGTAGTAGTCTCTGTCATCCGGCCATATGAATAGTTCCCCACCTCCGTGCTTCTCATATTGAAATTCGGGTATGTTCCTTTTCATCTATATTTTCTATCCAGAAAAAGGTGGAACCAATCTTGATTTACCGTTAATTATTTTGATAGTCATTGGATAGTATAGTTCCAGCGGAAATTCCCCATTATGATGTTGGATAGCAATTCGTCAGTTTGGTTCCAATTGGCTATGTCAAAATAACAGTGCAGATATGCATGTATTAAGCTTAGAAGTATTCACGATTCATTGCTTTCAAGATGTTCGAAATCTTGAATGATCTTTGCAAATCATGATTTTATAATACTATCAATTTCTCATGATCTGTAGATTTGTTTTCTCCACAATCTCAACAGGTATAGTTTAGATTACAAAAATTTCCATGTTCTATGTTTATCACTTCACAATCACATTAATCTTTTAAAGAATCACATGTTTCAGAAATACATGACCGAGCAACTATGATTAGTCGGCGATTACTTCCTCCTAATAGACAGAACCAACTATGAATGATTAGCTTTTATGTACTTTGAATGATAGGTTTGCACAACGGGTAGCCTCTTTGCTATTATGCTAATAATTGTGTTTATTGAGTTCATGATCAACAAGGTCAACATCTTTTGGGGTTGCACAGTTTTAGGCCTCAAATGTAACCTCAATAGGTAGTTCATACATATGTTTTGAGGCTACTGATATTTATCCCTCCCATACTGCACTGATAGATAATTAAGTATGAGTTAATACAAAATAACTTACCAGTGTCATATGCTTACTTTATAGTCAGTCTAGAGTGTAGCCCACGTGTTATTGCCGAGAGATATGTTGCTTCTTTTGCCTTTAACCTTTGTGTCTTTTTCACAATCAACTTTTTGTGAATCCTTATTTTATTAAACATTATTGGCCACAAGAAGTATGAATTATATTAGATTTCCTGGAGTTCTTACAATATCATTTACAAAAACCATTGCTTTCTTTCATCCCGTGATTGAGGTAAACCAATAGAAATAAATCTATACCTATACTAATTAAAGACTCCCAAGAAATTCCTACGTTAATCAGTAATTAATAGCCGTTAATCTTGTGGGGCCAAGTTATTACGGTGTAGATCAACCCATAATTCTCTGTTGAAATTTAGCTCAATTTTTTTTTAAAAATCACTCCAACACACACAATTACGTTCGTCGATTGTAAAAACAAGTCCACACAATGCTACTATTAATCCATCGATTCTTTCCTCCCCTAATAAAAGCAATCTATGTCATGGGTTTAAAAGAAAAAAAAGCAATATATATCTCTTACACAAGAAAATAACTACTCATATACTAACCGCCTCCTTCCAAAAAAGAAAAGGAAGAGAAAAATCTATCTAATTGTCATCTCACCTAATCTCGCAAACCTCCTGCAGCTCTCGTCATGTTCTATGTGGCTGCACCACCGTGGTACCAAATCTAGCTCAACGCCTCATGGCCTGCAACTCCGCGGCCGGTGACTTTGAGACGTTGCCTTCACGCAACTTGATGGCTTCCCGGTACCGGCGTCGATGGCTTCTTCAGCACCGGCCAGCAATATGTCTACACCATGGCGAACTTGATCTCATCAAGATCGAGTATAGCGGCACGCCCCCGGTCAGGTAATCTAAAGGCATTCTTCACTCTCCCTTAGTTTTGCTATTAGATCAAACACCGATTTGTACATGGGAATCTCATAGGGTTGTATGCTTGGCATCCTCCATGAGTTAATCTGAGTTCAGCTTCCCATCTTGCTTTGTTTTATCATCTGGACAGAAACCAATCACGTTCCCTCATCCATAATCTATCCGTGTGATCTCTCCTTCCTATGTGTTAGGGCTCAGCATTTGGTGGACGCATGGATTGCCAGCATCGTGGTGGTCAAGTTATTAACAGAAGCCACAACGGCCATAGCCATGGCCGGCAAAGTGTACACCGGGTTCAGATATCTTAACCAGGTACGTCCACTTGCATGTCAAAAGGCAGCAGGTAATTACATGTCAAAATTGTTAATTTGGTTGTTACATGTGACAAATGCATCAGCATGATCGCTGGTGGATGCATGAGCCTACATAGGACGGAGGACGGATGCGTGATTATTATCAGAAATATCTGACAAGGAATGAGGTACATATATGTGTGACAAGAACATCCATATGCATGCAGATATTCTTTGCTAACTGGTAGTAGTCTCTGTCATCCGGCCATATGAATAGTTCCCCACCTCCGTGCTTCTCATATTGAAATTCGGGTATGTTCCTTTTCATCTATATTTTCTATCCAGAAAAAGGTGGAACCAATCTTGATTTACCGTTAATTATTTTGATAGTCATTGGATAGTATAGTTCCAGCGGAAATTCCCCATTATGATGTTGGATAGCAATTCGTCAGTTTGGTTCCAATTGGCTATGTCAAAATAACAGTGCAGATATGCATGTATGAAGCTTAGAAGTATTCACGATTCATTGCTTTCAAGATGTTCGAAATCTTGAATGATCTTTGCAAATCATGATTTTATAATACTATCAATTTCTCATGATCCGTAGATTTGTTTTCTCCACAATCTCAACAGGTATAGTTTAGATTACAAAAATTTCCATGTTCTATGTTTATCACTTCACAATCACATTAATCTTTTAAAGAATCACATGTTTCAGAAATACATGACCGAGCAACTATGATTAGTCGGCGATTACTTCCTCCTAATAGACAGAACCAACTATGAATGATTAGCTTTTATGTACTTTGAATGATAGGTTTGCACAACGGGTAGCCTCTTTGCTATTATGCTAATAATTGTGTTTATTGAGTTCATGATCAACAAGGTCAACATCTTTTGGGGTTGCACAGTTTTAGGCCTCAAATGTAACCTCAATAGGTAGTTCATACATATGTTTTGAGGCTACTGATATTTATCCCTCCCATACTGCACTGATAGATAATTAAGTATGAGTTAATATAAAATAACTTACCAGTGTCATATGCTTACTTTATAGTCAGTCTAGAGTGTAGCCCACGTGTTATTGCCGAGAGATATGTTGCTTCTTTTGCCTTTAACCTTTGTGTCTTTTTAACAATCAACTTTTTGTGAATCCTTATTTTATTAAACATTATTGGCCACAAGAAGTATGAATTATATTAGATTTCCTGGAGTTCTTACAATATCATTTACAAAAACCATTGCTTTCTTTCATCCAGTGATTGAGGTAAACCAATAGAAATAAATCTATACCTATACTAATTAAAGACTCCCAAGAAATTCCGACGTTAATCAGTAATTAAGAGCCGTTAATCTTGTGGGGCCAAGTTATTACGGTGTAGATCAACCCATAATTTTCTGTTGAAATTTAGCTCAATTTTTTTTAAAAATTCACTCCAACGCACACAATTACGTTTGTCGATTGTAAAGACAAGTCCACACAATGCTACTATTAATCCACCGATTCTTTCCTCCCCTAATAAAAGCAATCTATGTCATGGGTTTAAAAGAAAAAAAAGCAATATATATCTCTTACACAAGAAAATAACTACTCATATACTAACCGCCTCCTTCCAAAAAAAGAAAAGGAAGAGAAAAATCTATCTAATTGTCATCTCACCTAATCTCGCAAACCTCCTGCAGCTCTCGTCATGTTCTATGTGGCTGCACCACCGTGGTACCAAATCTAGCTCAACGCCTCATGGCCTGCAACTCCGCGGCCGGTGACTTTGAGACGTTGCCTTCACGCAACTTGATGGCTTCCCGGTACCGGCGTCGATGGCTTCTTCAGCACCGGCCAGCAATATGTCTACACCATGGCGAACTTGATCTCATCAAGATCGAGTATAGCGGCACGCCCCTGGTCAGGTAATCTAAAGGCATTCTTCACTCTCCCTTAGTTTTGCTATTAGATCAAACACCGATTTGTACATGGGAATATCATATGGTTGTATGCTTGGCATCCTCCATGAGTTAATCTGAGTTTAGCTTCCCATCTTGCTTTGTTTTATCATCTGGACAGAAACCAATCACGTTCCCTCATCCATAATCTATCCGTGTGATCTCTCCTTCCTATGTGTTAGGGCTCAGCATTTGGTGGACGCATGGATTGCCAGCATCGTGGTGGTCAAGTTATTAACAGAAGCCACAACGGCCATAGCCATGGCCGGCAAAGTGTACATCGGGTTCAGATATCTTAACCAGGTACGTCAACTTGCATGTCAAAAGGCAGTAGGTAATTACATGTCAAAATTGTTAATTTGGTTGTTAAATGTGACAAATGCATCAGCATGATCGCTGGTGGATGCATGAGCCTACATAGGACGGAGGACGGATGCGTGATTATTATCAGAAATATCTGACAAGGAATGAGGTACATATATGTGTGACAAGAACATCCATATGCATGCAGATATTCTTTGCTAACTGGTAGTAGTCTCTGTCATCCGGCCATATGAATAGTTCCCCACCTCCGTGCTTCTCATATTGAAATTCGGGTATGTTCCTTTTCATCTATATTTTCTATCCAGAAAAAGGTGGAACCAATCTTGATTTGCCGTTAATTATTTTGATAGTCATTGGATAGTATAGTTCCAGCGGAAATTCCCCATTATGATGTTGGATAGCAATTCGTCAGTTTGGTTCCAATTGGCTATGTCAAAATAACAGTGCAGATATGCATGTATGAAGCTTAGAAGTATTCACGATTCATTGCTTTCAAGATGTTCGAAATCTTGAATGATCTTTGCAAATCATGATTTTATAATACTATCAATTTCTCATGATCTGTAGATTTGTTTTCTCCACAATCTCAACAGGTATAGTTTAGATTACAAAAATTTCTATGTTCTATGTTTATCACTTCACAATCACATTAATCTTTTAAAGAATCACATGTTTCAGAAATACATGACCGAGCAATTATGATTAGTCGGCGATTACTTCCTCCTAATAGACAGAACCAACTATGAATGATTAGCTTTTATGTACTTTGAATGATAGGTTTGCACAATGGGTAGCCTCTTTGCTATTATGCTAATAATTGTGTTTATTGAGTTCATGATCAACAAGGTCAACATCTTTTGGGGTTGCACAGTTTTAGGCCTCAAATGTAACCTCAATAGGTAGTTCATACATATGTTTTGAGGCTACTGATATTTATCCCTCCCATACTGCACTGATAGATAATTAAGTATGAGTTAATATAAAATAACTTACCAGTGTCATATGCTTACTAGAGTGTAGCCCACGTGTTATTGCCGAGAGATATGTTGCTTCTTTTGCCTTTAACCTTTGTGTCTTTTTAACAATCAACTTTTTGTGAATCCTTATTTTATTAAACATTATTGGCCACAAGAAGTATGAATTATATTAGATTTCCTGGAGTTCTTACAATATCATTTACAAAAACCATTGCTTTCTTTCATCCCGTGATTGAGGTAAACCAATAGAAATAAATCTATACCTATACTAATTAAAGACTCCCAAGAAATTCCGACGTTAATCAGTAATTAAGAGCCGTTAATCTTGTGGGGCCCAGTTATTACAGTGTAGATCAACCCATAATTCTCTGTTGAAATTTAGCTCAATTTTTTTAAAAAAATCACTCCAACGCACACAATTACGTTCGTCGATTGTAAAAACAAGTCCACACAATGCTACTATTAATCCACCGATTCTTTCCTCCCCTAATAAAAGCAATCTATGTCATGGGTTTAAAAGAAAAAAAAAGCAATATATATCTCTTACACAAGAAAATAACTACTCATATACTAACCGCCTCCTTCCAAAAAAGAAAAGGAAGAGAAAAATCTATCTAATTGTCATCTCACCTAATCTCGCAAACCTCCTGCACCTCTCGTCATGTTCTATGTGGCTGCACCACCGTGGTACCAAATCTAGCTCAACGCCTCATGGCCTGCAACTCTGCGGCCGGTGACTTTGAGACGTTGCCTTCACGCAACTTGATGGCTTCCCGGTGGCTTCTTCAGCACCGGCCAGCAATATGTCTACACCATGGCGAACTTGATCACATCAAGATCGAGTATAGCGGCACGCCCTCGGTCAGGTAATCTAAAGGCATTCTTCACTCTCCCTTAGTTTTGCTATTAGATCAAACACCGATTTGTACATGGGAATCTCATAGGGTTGTATGCTTGGCATCCTCCATGAGTTAATCTGAGTTCAGCTTCCCATCTTGCTTTGTTTTATCATCTGGACAGAAACCAATCACATTCCCTCATCCATAATCTATCTGTGTGATCTCTCCTTCCTATGTGTTAGGGCTCAGCATTTGGTGGACGCATGGATTGCCAGCATCGTGGTGGCCAAGTTATTAACAGAAGCCACAACGGCCATAGCCATGGCCGGAAAGTGTACACCGGGTTCAGATATCTTAACCAGGTACGTCCACTTGCATGTCAGAAGGCAGCAGGTAATTGCATGTCAAAATTGTTAATTTGGTTGTTACATGTGACAAATGCATCAGCATGATCGCTGGTGGATGCATGAGCCTACATAGGACGGAGGACGGATGCGTGATTATTATCAGAAATATATGACAAGGAATGAGGTACATATATGTGTGACAAGAACATCCATATGCATGCAGATATTCTTTGCTAACTGGTAGTAGTCTCTGTCATCCAGCCATATGAATAGTTCCCCACCTCCGTGCTTCTCATATTGGAATTCGGGTATGTTCCTTTTCATCTATATTTTCTATCCAGAAAAAGGTGGAACCAATCTTGATTTACCGTTAATTATTTTGATAGTCATTGGATAGTATAGTTCCAGCGGAAATTCCCCATTATGACGTTGGATAGCAATTCGTCAGTTTGGTTCCAATTGGCTATGTCAAAATAACAGTGCAGATATGCATGTATGAAGCTTAGAAGTATTCACGATTCATTGCTTTCAAGATGTTCGAAATCTTGAATGATCTTTGCAAATCATGATTTTATAATACTATCAATTTCTCATGATCTGTAGATTTGTTTTCTCCACAATCTCAACAAGTATAGTTTAGATTACAAAAATTTCCATGTTCTATGTTTATCACTTCACAATCACATTAATCTTTTAAAGAATCACATGTTTCAGAAATACATGACCGAGCAACTATGATTAGTCGGTGATTACTTCCTCCTAATAGACAGAACCAACTATGAATGATTAGCTTTTATGTACTTTGAATGATAGGTTTGCACAATGGGTAGCCTCTTTGCTATTATGCTAATAATTGTGTTTATTGAGTTCATGATCAACAAGGTCAACATCTTTTGGGGTTGCACAGTTTTAGGCCTCAAATGTAACCTCAATAGGTAGTTCATACATATGTTTTGAGGCTACTGATATTTAACCCTCCCATATTGTACTGATAGAGAATTAAGTATGAGTTAATATAAAATAACTTACCAGTGTCATATGCTTACTTTATTGTCAGTCTAGAGTGTATTCCACGTGTTATTGCCGAGAGATATGTTGCTTCTTTTGCCTTTAACCTTTGTGTCTTTTTAACAATCAAGTTTTTGTGAATCCTTATTTTATTAAACATTATTAGCCACAAGAAGTATGAACTATATTAGATTTCCTGGAGTTCTTACAATATCATTTACAAAAACCATTGCTTTCTTTCATCCCATGATTGAGGTAAACCAATAGAAATAAATGTTACGTGTACATGTTACTCCTTTCTTGATTATTTGTTTATGTTTGGAATATTCATGAGGAATGTCATGAAAAGGATTGCATAAACCAAGCAGTGAATGAGCGTATCATTAGGACTGAATTTAAACTTTCTAAGTTAGCAACTGAAATGGCCCATTACCTAATGATACATAAGATCTGCTATTTTAAATATGACCACTGATAATTAACCTTGCCATCAGTATATAGTCAGATTTTTTGACTATTTTGTAGTTGTAGGGTTAATTATGTATAGGTGGGTGGAAGGATTGGCGATTTTCTTGCCGTAGTTTCATTTTGGGTTAATTATCCTTTTGCCCACAGTGGTGTCCATGTACTCAGTTTTGCCCTCATATGCGAATTCTGCTCAGTTTTGCCCCTAGTCCGTGCGCACCGACTCGTTCCGTGAACTCTGCCGTCTCCGTCAGGTCAACCTTTTGACTCGGCCCTTACAGGTGGGACCAGGCGGCAGAGACAGCCAATTTTATTCAGACCGTTGCATGCGTGGCTTGTGGGACCCAGCAGAGAGCCGTTGAGCAGAGAGCCGTTGGCGGGTGTGCTATATAAGCGGGCGACAGCAGCGATGACCACGGCGACAGAGAGCACGGCGGTGACCACGGCGAGAGAGAGAGCACGGCGGTGGGAAGCTAGCTGTGGAGGGCGCGGCGGTGGGAAGCTAGCAGTGGAGGGCACGGCGGCGTTGAGATCCCCTTCGGCTCCGAGCTCCATGTCTTCCTCAAGCTCCCGCGCCACCTCGTGGATGCAGAGCCGGGCGCATGTGGACATGCCTGTCTTCGTCTGTCCATGGTGCCGAGCGGGCGTTGATCAGGGGGTTTCTCAGACACCGAGGAACCAGAATCATCCGTTCTACGTGTGCAGCGAGAATGGGGTAAGAATCGGGGCAATTGCGCCATTTTTGTGGTCGGGATCTTTGAGCAATGGGTTGATCTGTTTGGTGTTCATGCAGGTGACATGCTTCTTTCTTTGGGTCGATGCTCTGGCCAAGACTCTGATGAATGAACTGCAAGAAGAGCATGAAGAATGGTTGCGCATGCTGCCACGAATGGCAGTGGCCGCACCACGAGCTCCGGAAGAAGAGATGGAGGGCGAACCACGCACTGACAGAGAGCTAGTTGTTGAGCTTAGGATGTTGAAGAAGAAGGTTAGGAAGCTTGAAGATCAAGCACTACCAATACCCATTTGCAAATACTTTTGGGCATTTGTAGGTATGGTAATCGCACTGGTTGTAATGTTGAAAATGTATAGAAAGGCATGAATTATGGAGGAATTTGTAATCTTGAAATTGTTTGAGAAATTCACCTAGTTTAAATGTTGGTTAAAGTTGTTTAAATGTTGAAACAAAAAGAGAAGAAGTGACCAACATTTAAATATGTTGGAAAAAAGAGAAGAAATTAGGAATTCAGAAACTTTTGATCAATGAAATGCAGCTCTCTGCTCTGCCTTTCTGTCCAAAAAAAGGTTGCTCTTGGGCCAAATTCAGAGCGTAGAGCCAAGTGCAGGCTAGACTAATGGGCCAACTGCATCCAATTAGGCCCATTCGGGGGATTCTCTCGCGTATTTTTCTGTTTTCTATTCTGATTTAATTTAGGCTGTAAATCATAATGCTGAAACTTTTTGTGGGAGCTAATTGAATTATTCTGGAGCCAAACAATTAAGGTTATAAATTTTTTGAAGCTGTTAATTAATCCAATTCAAATACACCGTGATTTAAATCAAAGACCAAAATGTCATGGAAAATGTGTCTCAGCTCTGGTAGAGGTTTACGCCAGGTGCCAAAATAAATAAACATTTTTAAGGGAATTACATTGAGAAAAACATAATTTGTCTAAAAAATGAAGGGTGGAAAATGCACAAAAAATTGGTGCGGCTGGGGACTCGAACCCAGGACCGCGTGGGTTTGTGGTGTTTAGGGCTGCGCTGGTAACCGCTAGGACAGATGGCAAGACTTTGACATGGGTAGGGAAGGAAGGTATACATAGTGAGACTGTGATTTTTTTTAAAAAAAGTAGTGAGACCGTGAATGTTTGCACACGCGTGAGAGTGGTTTTCCATTGTTTTGCACTTAAATTTTGGAGGGTTGGAAGGTTGAAAATGTATGTTGCACTACCACATGATTTTGGTCAGAGTGGCACTTGGTTTAGGATTTAAAGGGAATAAATTTGCATGTTAGTTCATGACTTTTTATTTGAATGAAACAGAGGGCTTCTCACCCCCTCCGATTTTCATTAATGAAAACCACAAGTTCTCGAACTTCATGACTTGTTTAGGGAAGAAATGATATGTTTGGGCACGGACATTTTTTAACACACATAATAAACCCTAATAACTTAGATAAGATGGAACACACCGTACCATTACAATAACTTAGATAAGTTCACGGACAGTTCACAGACACATGACGAAACATGACACGACACGACACGACATAGAAAAGCAACAAAATAAAATGTGAAACATGACGAGCTTGACTCCGGGCTTGAACATCTTCATCTTGACCTTCTTCTTCCACCTTGGCCGCGCGCGCCCCTTCAACACCGTATTCATCTTCACACTTCCTCCTCCTTGTCGTAGGGAAGGGAGTGCATCTAGCCTGGAGCGGGGAAGATGCACTCGTAGTTGGTGTAGATGTTGTAGACGGTGAAGAAGATGGCCTCGCAGCCGCACCAAAAGACTTGGCCGAGGAGCTCGCGCGCGTCAAACGGGTTGGTGAAGGTGACCATGAGCAGTAGGAGGATGCCGCCGCGGTCACGAACCTCGTTGAGGGTGAACATCCTCGGCGAGCCCCGTGGGAGGTGGGCATAGCCGGCTCTGAGGAAGGCGCGGGTGAGTTAGACGGAACCCCTCCACCTTGAAATAGCCCACACATGGAGCTCCCTCTCCACGAGCACGCCCGGTGGATAGCGCAGCTCCGGCACGACAGGTGGACGGTTGAAGGTCGGCCCGTTGAACTGCATCTTCACTTGGTCTCGCTTGGGGAGGACTCGGTCGCCTGGGTGTTTGAAGTTGGAGAGGATCGGATCTGGCTTGTGGGTGGGAGAGGAAGAGAGGCACCCCATTTATAGGCCTGTGGGTGGGAGAGGAAGAGAGAAAGGATGAGAACGATGCGTGTGTGAATCCGGACGCGTGTGTGTATCCGTTACATTTTGCACACTTAAATTTTTGCACGACAACGATGCATGGGGCGCGTGCGTGCATCTGAATCACTGCATAGCTCTTTGACCGGGTGGTGCATGTGAATCGCTGCCCTGAACCACTACACTGAACCACCTAGCTCGCCTCGCTAGCCTAGCTCGCCTAGCGCGCCTCACTCGCCTCGCTCGCACGCATGCACGTCGCCGCCTCCCGCGCATGCAAACCCACGTTGCCGCCTCCATGCATGCAAGGCCTGGAAAGGCTGAGACGGGCTATTTACCGCGGTCTCAGGCCCAGACAACGAGACGGCCCAACGGTCCATCCAGCGCGCCCGGTATTTGTTAAAAAAAGAATCTCCCAGCCAATCAGATTGCATCTCGTGGATCGCCCCCCTCCTCCCCGCAGATTCCTTCTAGAAGGGTTAGATCGACGGCCCTTGATCGCCGCTAGGGTTAGATGAACGGTCCTTGTTCAGCGCTAGGGTTAGCGGGGTTATGGAGGGGTTTGGAGCAGTCAAAGCTATGTTTGACCAGATTTCAAATGAGCATAATAAATTAAATAAAAATTAGAAAAATAAAAAACCTGCGCACATAGTCTTCTTATGTCATATACTAACGATTTAAGTTGATAAACAAGCTTTACATACATTTAAATGATAAGTTCATGTGTATTGTATGATATCTCGAGTATCTCAAACTCTCTTGTATGAAGTGAAGAGAAGTGTTTTGGGAAAATGAACATGAAAATTTCAAAAAACTAACCACAGCTTCATTTTGGAGTGACTAAGAAGGATCCAGGCTTAGTTTTTCATTTTGATGTTTTACACTTGTTTAAATCTTGGTCAAAGTTAAGTTTGACCATAATTCAAATGAGCAAAACAAATTAAAAAAATCAAAAAATGGAAAAACCAGCGCACATAGTTTGTACATATAGAATTTATGTGTAGGAAAGTTATTTGGCTGATTTAGACAAGGTCGAAAAAAAACTTTTCTTAGAAATGAGGCCGTTTACCCTACCTCTGGACCCCTCTTTTTAGCACATTTTTCATGAAAATTTCAAAAAGCTCACCACAACTTCATTTTGGATTGACTAAGAAGTATCCAGGCTTAGTTTTTCATTTTGATGTTTTAGACTTGTTTAAATCTTGGTCAAAGTTAGGTTTGACCAAAATTTAAATGAGCAAAACAAAATTCAAAAAAATCAAAAAAAGGAAAAACCATGTGCTCATTCAAACATCATCCAACAGATATTTAAACATCATGTCAAACATACTTCTAACATAGGTCCAACATCATCCAACAGAAATACAACATGTCAAGTGATAAATGTTTCATAATACAACATCATCCCTTATTCATAATGTTTCATAATTATTCATAGATAGCGTTGGGGCTTCTGTCTGTTCCTTGAGCTTCTTGTCATCACTTTGCTCCTCGTGCACCTTGTGCTCATTGTTTCTTCTCTTCTTCTCTTGGTTGTCGGTACCTTGCGCGTCTTCTTCAAACCTACCATAGAGCTATGGAAAACATAAACGGTAATGAGATGATGTCGAGTGACAGATGTACAGTAGTATTTGACCCTTGCAAGATTTACATACCTAGCAGAACTCACAACAACAGAAGGTTGGTCACAATTTGGAGCCTCACTTGGATCATCATTTGGAGCCTCACTTGGATCACCATGATCACCATTTAGAGCCTCAATTGGATCACCATTTGGAGCCTCACTTGAATCATTATTTGGAGGATATTTTGGATCATCGTCAAAATCATGCGACTGTTGACCATCATCATTTGGAACCTCGTCAAAATCCTCATCTGATGCAACCGGCTATTGACCATCATTTTCATCATCTGTTGAGGCAACCGGCTGCTGACCAACATTTCCATCAAATCCTTCATCGAAACTCTCTCCGAACGCTGGATCTACTGTGTTATCACAATACTTACCAAAATGACTAGACCCACCACACCTTGTGCACTTACGCTTCCTCGCTCCAAGTCCAGCTCCTTCGCTGCGAGGTCTGATTCGACTCTTCCTTGGTCTACCTGCTGCTCTCTTTAGAATTGGAGCGCAAAGCTTGAATCCAGGGTCCACCATGTCCCATTGTTGTTTTCCCTCCATAGCAGGCAAGGCATAAGCATATGTGGCTTTGAATCTTGCAACAGAGTAGTAATCATGCACATACTGTTGTATGTTTCCTGCTGGACCTGGGAGAGAAGTGATGAAAAACAAGGCATGAATGCATGGCAACCCAGTTATCTACCATTGCCTACAACTGCAAGTTCTAGCTTCTAAATCCACTAGATATCTCCATTCCCTCTTCTCTTTATCCAAATATGATATCTCTGCTGTGGTACCCGAGCAAAGAGTCATGTTCATTTCCAAGCCTGTTGTCTTCTGCTTCAGTTCATTCATCACGGCAGGGATGATAATGTGGCCCATGAATTTTGCCTTGGCTATTCCTGCACGATAACGAAATTTCTGCATGTATTCTATCCTTATCCTGTCAAGCAAATCCACCACATAATGACCCTTTACTTTCCGGATCGTTGAGTTGAAAGACTCTGCTAGATTATTGTGCACATAGTCAACTTTGCTCACTTCACTGAATTGGCTTCTGGCCCATAACTTGGAGTGGTGTGTTTCCAAGTATTCTTTCACTTTGGGATTCATGTATAACTGCCTCAAGTGGTAGTTGTGCTTCTTCACACCGCATGTCAAAGATGCTGGCCATAAATTGTCGGTATACACCTTTCCTTTGAATTTCTTCATGAAATTTGCAGCAAGGTGACGCATGCATTCCCTATGCTCTACTCCAGGGAACACATTGTCCACGGCCACTTCTAAACCTTTGCAGGCATCTGTATGAATGACCAACCCATTGGGATGTGCAATAGCCCGGCGGAGATTATGCAAAAACCAAGTCCAGCTCTCCTCAGACTCTGTCTCCAGCACACCATAGGCAACTGGAAATACAAAACTATGTGCATCAACTGCACAAGCTGCTACTAAGTGTCCTTTAAACCTCCCTGTGAGAAAAGTGGCATCAATAGCCAAATAAGGCCTGCAGCCTGCCAAAAAAACCCGGCGACAAGCCTCAAAGCAGACAAAAACCCTCCTAAAGCATTCCTTGGTCTTTGTCACTCCCCTGAATGTGTACTCCACGGTGTGGTGATCAATATCTACAATACTACCTGGGCTTGTCCTCTCCACTTCACCTTTGAATGAATACAACAATTGAAAACTTTCTTGCCAGTTACCATAAATAGAATCCATAGCATGTTGTTTACCATTGAACAACCTCATGTATGGTAAATCTATCTTGAACTTATCTTTGATGTTCTTCTGCAATTCCTTTGGACCCACTTGCTAGTTTTCTTTCACCCACTTCTTTACTTCTTCTGCCACCCATCTTGACTTGGCTCTACTGATTGTATCCTTCCTAAGGGCTGATTCCTGGCATGTGTGCTTAAAAGGGTTCACTTTGACCTGAACATTAGTGCTATTCCACATTTTAGATGCAAGCAGCCTCCATGGACAACCTTCAGTCGGACAGTGCACTCTGTAACGTACTTGATCACTCTTGTCAACTTTGAAAGTACGTTCTACCTTGATGCAGTATGTCACAAGTGCATTTCTACACTCATTCATGGATGCAAAAACTGTACCTTCTTCCATATGAGGGTTCAAAGGGTCCCATTCAACAGCTGCAAGGTCTTCGTCCTCACCCATCGCGTCATCATCCACATGGACTGCATTGTGAGCCTCATCTTGATTTTCAGTCCAAGGTGCCCGTCGTAAATTCCGAATAACATCAGAATATAGCTTCTCTTCATCAACCCCAGAATTGTAGCCATCAGGCTCCACTTCAAGGGGGACCCTACTGTTGTTGCCCACACTTGTCGAGCCACCACGTCACCGTGCACCAACTGAACTGTTCTGGCTAGAGATGCCATTACGACGACTTGGTTCTCCCCGAGATGTTGCACCCGCCATCCTAGGTCCAAATGCCTGCTCAAGCACATCAACTTGCAGCCTCACATGAAAATTATCTTTCTCTTTATGCCTAACAAACATGGTAGCTAGCTCTTCATCATTACTAACTGTCACCCAATTCTTTTCCCCATCATAGTATTTGTATACCACTTCATTAAGCAAACCCCAAGGATATTGGCTACAAATTACCTCCCCAAATTGTCTGAAACTCCAATTACTAGCCATTGGCAACCGATAATCAAAACCTCCTTGGTATTTCTTCTTATCCTTTGCATCGAACATGTATTGGTCCCTTCTAATGTGCACCATGAAAGCAAACCGCAACTCCATCCTAACCGGCGAAAAACAGAGACGCAATCAGCACACTAATTGGGCAAACCTACTCGAATCGAGTGTTCAAATGCACAATTAAGCTCAATCTAAACAAGAGGCGAGACTTACCCCTTGGGAACCCAGTCGTGGACGCGGCGGATCTCCGGCCCGATGCCTGCCTCGCCAAATACTCCGGGGTCGCCACTGCTCACCATTTTGCCCTAGGGTTCTTCCTCCTAGTTTAAATAGCTCCAACAGCCCCCCACCTTTGAGTGCTCCGGTCGGGCGCACGGAAGGAGGCCGCGCCACGGATCGAGCAGGTGGCGGGCGCCCCACCCGTGGCGTCGCAGGAAGGTGGTGGGCGCCACACGTAGCCGTGGAGCATAGGCGCAGGGAGGTAGTGGCGGAGCAGGCCATGCAGCTGGTGGCGGGGCAGGTGCTGGCTACGGCGCAGGTGGCGGCGGCGGCGCAGGACAGCCGACCGGGCGGATGGGTGTGAGCTAGAATGATTTGGGGATTTAGTTGCACGGGCCTACATGTCAGCTCCGGACCCACGTCCACCCGGTCCCACGTGTAAGCTCCGGACCCACAACCACCAACGCTGGCGGACGGAATGGACTCAAATATGGCCGTTTGGCCTCGTCATAGTTGTTGTGCTCGGACTAGGGGCAAAACTGAGGACAATTCGCATCTGAGGGCAAAACTGAGCACATGGACACCACTAAGGGCAAAAGGATAATTAACCCTTTCATTTTATATTCAGGCTTAGTATTTATCTTTGAGATCATCCCGTAAAGTGCCAACACAAGTTAGTTCTTTCTTCCTTAATTAACTACTCTAGGTGATTCTTCAAAGGTTGCTTCCATATTCTGCTCGATAGTTTTGAGGAGTTTCAGCCTTTTGGTATAGGAGATGCTTAGATGTTGTTTGATAGCATATATTTTAGCAGTTACATCTATATAGTAAAATTAATAATATGTAACCACTACGTGTGATTGAGGGGGTGGGTTGTTGCTAATGAGATATCATTCTTGACCTAACCAATCTGCTCTATACTTGATTTAAGACATATGCGATTTGGAGGAAGGAGTTGCTTCAGAAGGGTTCCTATCTAACCAATCGTGACCCAAGTCATGGCTTCTGGCCAGCACATGGATGTGCTTCTATTTTCCCAGCCAACGAATATTTTGACACCTGCACGGCTAGCTAAGGGAAAGATATGACATGGAGATCTCCCATATTAAGGTGAGTCCAGATTGTTGCAAGCAGTATGAGGAAGACAATGTAGGATCCACATGTAGGTAAATCACGAATTCCGGCGGCAGCAAAGCTGCAAGCGAAAGCAAAGAAGGAAATTAAAGTTGAGACTGAAGAGGTTATGATGAAAGGAGATCTGGACATGGGGTGAGAGACTGCGAGCGAGCAAACGCAGCGAGATAAGTACTCTGGCAAGAGGTACGGGTGTGATCATTGCCGAGAAGGCAGACCATGATGGCAAGAGATGCCAAATTAAAATTTATGGCCTCCATTCTTTGCATGCCTCAAGGTACGTACAGTGAGTCATATTCATAGATATTTCTTAAAAAAATATTGTTGTTAAGACCATTAACAGTACCTTTCTGACACTTATATTGACGATTTATATACAAGAAACGGTTTTGCTAGAGAAGATTTTATTAGCGCCTGGCAACAGTGTAGGGAATAGAACATGTATGCTGCATGAATATAATAACTTGGAACTCCTGTTTAGAGCATGTACTAAATTATTTGTTCATTCTGCTAAAAGTTTTTGCAAAAAAAGACATCTACGTCCCTCTTTGATTCACTAAATTGTTTACAAATTTAGTTCTTAAATAGTTCATATTTTCTTTCTTCCAACCGAATAATTTAGAATTTTGAGTGATTCGCATAAAATACAAACTCGAAAGTCCTTTTTTTCTATCAAATCTGTAATATTTATGATACAAACAACATATGCTAATACTACTGATATTAGGAACCAACTTTATATATGTAACAATATTTTGGAACCATTCATTATTAAAGAACATTGTGGAGTCTTTTGTCAAACAGAATATTGAGCACACGCATCAAATTATATCGAACATATAGCGTGTATTACTATATTTGATATCTTTTATTAGACTTTTTGTTGGTTTTGAACAAACTTTCATATTATCAATGTTTATATCAAAGATAACTCAACAAAAATTGTAGGAAAAATCCTAAATATATTTATTGCAAGAGTTGGCAGACAAGACAAAAGTCAATATGTAAGGCACATGATTTCAAGCTATTAAATTTTAGCTTTCATGATTCTAAACTCTAAAAAGAAGAAATGTTAACTTTATTCATTTTAGTATTTCAAAATATAACTGAAATATGTATGGAGACCTTTCAAAAAAATGGAAAAAGGTAAACCTCCCATGAGAATACAAATTGGTGTCTAGGCGTTTACATTAAAATTTTGAGCAAAATAATCAACATAAGATATTTCTACATTGAGTTTCAATACATAAAAAATTTGAATTTATTGTTTGCATTGTCGAAATTAGCCAATAATAATATGATCGCAATTTCATAGTTAAGCTTATTAAATATATGTACACAGCCAATATTCTATTACTAATAGTTTTGAAAAGTTAATGTTTATGTGGCATATGCATGTGAATTTTTCAAATACTTAATGTTTACATGTGTTAAATATGCGTAGTTGTACAAAGTTGAGACACTTATTTTGGGACAGAAGGAGTAGGAGGCAAGCCATGACAAAAAAAACTATTGTAGATTCTCAAACCATACAAAGTTGTATTGCATGCTAGCCCGTGCGAATGCACGGGTTGATGACTAGTGTATCTATAATTTTTGATTGTTCCATACTGTTATATTATCAATCTTGGATGTTTTACAATCATTTATAGTCATTTTATATCATTTTTTGGCACTAACCTATTGACATAGTGCCAAGTGCTAGTTGCTGTTTTTTCCATGTTTTTTACATCACGGAAAATCAATATCAGACGGAGTCCAAATGCCCCGAAAGTTTATGGAGAATTTTTATGAGCCAGAAGGAACACAACGGGCCCTGGCTGCGCCTGGGAGTTCCTCGAGGGGGGCACAACCCACCAGGGTGCGTCAGGAGGCCCAGGCGTGCCCTGGTGGGTTGTGCCCACCTCGGGTGCCCCCCGGACCGCCTCTTTGCTCTATAAATACCCCAATATTCTAGAAACCCTAGAGGGGGTGACGAAATATTCATCCAGCCGCCACAGAGTCCAGAACCACCAGATCCAATCTATACACCATCTCAGATGGGGTTCACCACCTCCATTGGTGCTTCTCCGATGATGCATGAGTAGTTCTTTGTATTCCTTCGGGTCCGTAGTTAGTAGCTAGATGGATTCATCTCTCTCTCTCTCTCTCTCTCTCTCTCTCTCTCTCTTAATTCTCAATACAATGGTCTCTTGGAGATCCATATGATGTAACTCTTTTGCGGTGTGGTTGTTGGGATCTGATGAACTTTGAATTTATGATCAGTTATATCTTTTTATATCCATGAAAGTTATATGAGTTTCTTTGATCTCTTATAGCCTCGTATTTGTTCTCAAATATTTGGGTTTTGTTTGGCCAACTTGATCTATTTAAATAGCAATGAGAAGAGGTGCTTTGTAGTGGGTTCAATCTTACGGTGCTTGATCCCAGTGACAGAAAGGGAAACGACACGTATGTATCGTTGCTACTAAGGATAAAGCGGTGGGGTATATCTCTACATAGATAGATCTTGTTTACATCATGTCATCATTCTTATTGCATTACTTCGTTTCTCCATGAACTTAATATACTAGATGCATGCTGGATAGCAGTCGATGTGTGGAGTAATAGTAGTATATGCAGGTAGGAGTCGGTCTACTAATCTTGGACGTGATGCCTATATAATGATCATTGCCTGGATATCGTCATAATTATTTGAAGTTCTATCAATTGCCCAATAGTAATTTGTTTACCCACTGTTTGCAATTTTTCTCGAGAGAAGCCACTAGTGAAACCTACGGCCCCTCGGTCTTCTTTCTCATATATTTTCCTTTGCGGTCTACTTTTCTCTTGCATTTATTTTCAGATCTATTAAACAAAAAATACAAAAATACCTTGCTACAATTTTTATTTTTTTATTTTATTTAGCGTTCGATCTATCAATTTACTACAAATTATCTTACGTCCGTTTGCCACTTGAGGCGTCGTACCCCGAAAGGGATTGACAACCCCTTTAACACGTCGGGTTGCGAGAATTTGTTATCTGTGTCCCGGGGCTGTTTACATTGTGTTGTTTGGTTCTCCTACTGGTTCGATAACCTTGGTTTCATATCTGAGGGAAATACCTACCACCGTCGTGCTACATCATCCTTCCCTCTTTGGGGAAATACCGAGGTAGCTTCAAGCAACATATAGAGGAATTTCTGGCGCCGTTGCCGGGGAGGATCTTGAACATATACCAGGTTCCTAATCAAAAATCTTATCTCCTCACAATTTACATTATTTGCCATTTGCCTCTCGTTTTCCTCTCCCCCACTTCACAAAAATTTGCCATTTTATTCACCTCCCTTCTTCGTTCGCCATTTTCTCGCCATGCCCAATCTTAGAAGAGCTAAGGGCTTTCTCCCGAGTCTTAATACTTTGGATAGCCCCTCTGTCCTCTCTAAGCTCATAAACAATGATGCTATGGAAGGATCTACCGGGGTGGTTAAGGGAAATCTTAACCAACATGATGAAGATGATTCCAGAATTTTTTTTATTTACTTGATGAATCTTTGAAAGATGCTTTGGATAGGTTGTTGAGAATTCGAGCTAGCTATGTTCCCCAATATCAAATAGAGATATACTTGAAAAGTTTTTATGTTGGTTTACCTTCTTCCTTCAAGCAAGTTTTAGACTCTATATTTGAAAATGGTTTTCTTGAAGGGGATGCCATTGAGACTTACGAGAATATGAAAACCATATTTTGGCACCCAAAGGAGAAAATGTTAAATCAACTACTCTTATGTGCTTTTATCAAAACGGAAAAATTAAAGAGATGAAGGCTAGTTTAGATACGAATTTTTGCAACATGCTTAATCTTACTTCCGCTATCAATGGCGATGTGCTTTCTCAGAATAGAAAATTAAATGCCATTGATAGGAAATTTTCCCTTTTCTTTCCAATGAACAAGGATGACAAAACTTATATCCTTGCTTTATGCCTAGCTATGGGCGTTAAACTATAGCGCTTGTTGGGAGGCAACCCAATGAATAAATTTTATTTTTGATTTTTGCTTGCTGTTCTTGAGTGCTAGCATAATTATGCTACTGTTATGATTGTGTTTTTTATGTTTTAATTAGTGTTTGTTCCAATTAAAGCCTTTATGATCTTCTTGGGTGATAGTTGTTTGATCTTGCTGAAAAACAGAAACTTTTATGCTCATGAATTTAATTTTCATTTTTTACCAGAGAGCGATAAAATACCAACTCCACTTGCATTAGATCAATATACAAATTTCTCAGGCCGTCCTAATTTTTCAGAATTTTTGGAGTTACATAAGTATTCGAAATAGTCAGATTTCTACAGACTGTTCTGTTTTGACAGATTCTGTTTTCTTTGTGTTGTGTGGTTATTTTGATGGCTCTGTGGTTTTCTTTGATGAGTTTTTGCCATAGAAAAGTTGGAATACAGTAGATATAATACAAAAACAAAACATGAATTGGTTTGATACAATACTTATAGTAGTGGTTTGCTTTCTTATACTAACGGATCTCACGAAGGTTTTGTTGAGTTTTGTGTGATTGAAGTTTTCAAGTTTTGGGTTATCTTACGATGGTTGAAGGAAGGATGGAAGAGCCTAAGCTTGGGGATGCCCCGGCATCCGAAGATATTATCCAAAAATAAGCAACCAACTAATCTTGGGGATACCTGTCGTGGGAGTAAGTCTGTCAATAATATAGGGGGTATGTAGGAGGAGGCAATATCCTAGCTACGGCGAGATTGTGCACGCAAGGTTTACAAGTTCAGGCCCTTCTCGGAGGAAGTAACAGCCCTACCTCTCGGTTCCCGGACTCTGGTCGATTGGATTATGCGTGAGAGTGACAGAGGGTGCGAACCCTTGTGCCAGAGGAGGGGGTGGCTTATATAGAGTGCACCAGGACCCCAGCCAACCCACGTTACACAGGGTTCAATGTACATTAAGACAGGACGTTACTAATAACGTCAGTTATAAAGAGATATAAATGATCTTTAAGACTACAGACTGAACGCCTGACCGTTGCCATCCTGAGTGACTTTAGGCCTTCTGTATTCTGAGTGGTTTCTTGTATGATCTAGTAACTTCATCTTGGTCGAATGGAATTAGGGTTGCCGAGTGAGGTTGGAGGTCGAGTGGATTGCACTCCTTGGTGAACTCAGTCGGTTTCTTCTGTTGTATCTTGAATGTCCTTGACTCTAGGGCAGTGTCCTTTGGTAAGGCGTCTAGGTCAGGCCTATGACCCTATCCTAGGTGCATGTCATCATCATTAGCCCCTGAATGGATTGAGGTCCGAGTGAAGAAAGAGCTGAAGTTGATTCCGACCCGATTCTCTACTGCGGAGGTATCTCATCTGAGTCTGTGAATCATGTTGAAGCTTCAATCTTGTTTCAGTTGCCTCGATCGATTCATAGGTCGTCAAGTGAACTCAACTGATAGTCTTCGAGTGTCAATATGTAACGAAATTGTCGGCACGGTTGGTTACTCTGTGGTTTCCGGGTCTCACGGGATTCGAAATTTCGGGAAAGCGCGCAGGACGGAGCGCGCCGCAGTAAAGGGAGTGGATAAATGAGGACGCCTCGATCTTCGCGTTGCCTTTTCCGCCACATATCAGGCGAGCGCCTGCTGCGGGATATGATTATATCGCTTGGGCCCACTCGTCAGCCACTCGGAAGTGGCCTCATAAATAGCGTCTGGGCTGAGGTGCGCCCCAATCATCCCCTTCTTCCCCCGCTTCTCCACCGCACTCTCCGCCCTCCTCATCGTCTCCGTTCACCTGTGAGCACTCCGTCGCCATGGGCAAGGACAACACGGCGGGCCTGGAGCGCAAGAAGGCAGCGGTGGTGAAGGGCAAGAAGACGACTCGGGGATCATCGTCGAGGTCTGTTTTGCCATCTAGTTGGATCCAGGGGACTGGATCCGCTCCATGATCCAGAAGGAGGACTTGGAAGACCTGTCCAGTGGAGGCCTGATTGCCCACGAATCTTGGAGGTTGCCGGGGAGCGAGACTGAGGCTCGGCCACAGGAGGGTGAGTGCGTCCTTCTTGCTACTCATGTCGACCGCAGTTTCAGTCTAGTCCCACATCCTTTTTTACGGGGCTTCTTGAACTTTTTTGGTGCTCAACTTCACCACTTCCCCCCAACACAAACACATACCTTGCCACCTACATCTCTCTGTGTCAGAACTTTTGGGTTGTCGACCGCATTGGGGTTTGTTCAAGCACATCTTTACTTGTCACTCTCAGTCTGTGAAGAAAGCAAATCCGAATGACGAAAAGACGCACGTGATCCAAATGTGCGGGGGTTTAGGGATTCAGACGAGGGGTAAGAGTACTTTTCCAGCCATGACTCTTCCCGACTCAGTTAGAGGGTGGCAGTCAACCTGGTTCTACTACCAAGACGTTTTGAGTCCCGGTTAGTCGATCGATCTTCCCCCCTTCACCATGGATCGGGTCTGTCAACCCTCTTCGCTTATTGTGACTCCAGCAGAGAAGGGGGAGGTGTCCATGTTAGTCGACCGTGTAGTCCAACTGGCCTGTGAAGGCGTGACTAGCATGGACTTATTGGAAGTGTTTCTTAGTAGACGCATCCAACCCCTTTAGGCTCGCGATCATCCGATGTGGATGTACTTAGGCCCCAATGACACCACTCGGGTCGACCCAGAGGAAGTCTCTGATGAGACGGTGGGTCAGTGGCTGCGGAGCATCACTGGAAATAAAGACAACCCCAGGGGGTCCAGGAGAATTCCCCCATTCGACGCCAAAAGCGAGCCCGAAAAGGTCTGATCTTTGTTATCGATTGTACTTTTATTTTGATTTGTGACTTCCCTTGAATCTGATTGATGCTTGTTCAACTTCTTGCTTTGCATGTTTATACTGAGATGTACTCGATGCCGAATGGGGATCAAGTCCAGGAGGGAACGGAGAGCACTGAAGAGAGCAGCGACTGGCAATCCCGTGACAACCATGAAGACGTCAGTGACGACTTGGGCGGCAGTGAGGAAGTCGAATCACCACCTCGCTCAGAACGCCGATCCAAGCAGTCTCAAGACCCTGCAGGCGGGCGTGCCAATGCAGCACTTCCCGTGCACAAGCGCAAAAAACGCACTTGGACTTCGACTCCAAAGCCAACTGAAAAGGCCACCAAGCAGCTCAAGACCGCCCCTTCGAAGCCTCGGAAGGCCTTGCCCAAGATCAAAGTAGATGTTCCCGTCGCTTCAGGGTAAGTATTTTGTCTTCTTTCTCTCTTTTGCGTCGTTTGGAAACTGCTATGTGTTTGTCGACTCATTTTGTCGTTTAGCCGGGTGAGTTCTGAAACTTTCAGCGCTGCCACTTCCGGGACCTCGATGGACATTTACAAGGACCAAGATGATAAGGAGACTGAGGATGTGTCCACTTCCAAAGAAGGTACAACTCCATTATCTTACTCTCATTTTATCAATTTATCAATTATACTACTGGCCGACTGATCTTCTAGACGAATTTCATTGATCTTCTAGATGATGATGAAGATGTGCCACAGAAGACCACGGGGAGGAAGGGGAGGACTTTGAGCAGGAGGGCACTGATAACCCACAAGTATAGGGGATCAATTGTAGCCTCTTTCGATAAGTAAGAGTGTCGAACCCAACAAGGAGCTAAAGGTAGAACAAATATTCCCTCAAGTTCTATCGACCACCGATACAACTCTACGCAGACTTAACGTTCGCTTTACCTAGAACAAGTATGAAACTAGAAGTACTTTGTAGGTGTAATGGGATAGGTTTACAAGATATAAAGAGCACGTAAATAAAAACTAGGGGCTATTTAGATAAAGAAGCAATAAAGTTAGTATAGCGAGTGTGTAAAAGTGGTGGTAGGAGTTGTGAAATTGTCCCTAAGCAATTGACTACTATACTAGACCGATAGCAAGTTTTATGTGGGAGAGGCCACTGCTAGCATGTCATCCCTGACTTGGAATTCTATGTACTTATGATTGGAACTATTAGCAAGCATCCGCAACTACTAACGTTCATTAAGGTAAAACCCAACCATAGCATTGAGATATATTGGTCCCCCTTCAATCCCGCATGCATCAATTTCTATGCTAGGTTGAAGCTTCTATCACTCTTGCCCTCCAATACATAGTCCTATCAACATACAACTAACCATATGGTGTGATCCACGCGCGCGCTCATATGATGGGCACCAAAGGACAACAACATAACCACAAGAAAATTAAACCAATCATAGCAATTCACCAATTACCGATAGGACAACGAAAATCTACTCAGACATCATAGGATGGCAACACATCATTGGATAATAATATGAAGCATAAAGCACCATGTTCAAGTAGATGGGTACAGCAGGTTGTGGGAGAGTGGAATGTTGTAGATAGATGGGGGAAGGTGATGAACATGTTGGTGAAGATGACGGAGGTGTTGGTGTAGATCGTCGTCACACGATGATGGCCCTGGCGGCGTTCCAGCGTCACCGGGAGAGAGGGGGAGAGAGCCCCCCTTCTTCTTCTTCTTCTTCTTCTTCCTTGACCTTCTCCTTAGATGGGAGAAGGGTTTCCCCTATGGTCCATGGCCTCCATGGCAGCAGAGGGGTGAGAGCCCCTCCAAGATTTGATCTGTCTCTCTGTCTCTCTTTGTTTCTGCCTTTCCAGATCTGGCCTTTCACCATTTCTTATATTCCCGGAGATCCGTAACTCCGATTGGATTGAAATTTGAACATGATTTTTATCCAGATATTAGCTTTCTTGTGGCGAAAGAAGGGTAACAACTGCCTTACGGGGTGTCCACGAGGATGAGGGCGCGCCTGCCCCCCTGGGGCACCCCCTGCCTCGTTGGCCCCTCGAGCATCGTCTCGCGTTGATTTCACTTCCCAAAATTCACATATATTCCAAAAAAAATCTCCGTCAGTTTTTATCCCGTTTGGACTCCGTTTGATATGGATTTTCTGCGAAACAAAAAACATGCAACAAACAAGAACTGGCACTGGGCACTGGATCAATATGTTAGTCCCAAAAATAGTATAAAAGTTGGCATGGAACAATCAAAAATTATAGATATGACGGAGACGTATCAGCATCCCCAAGCTTAATTCATGCTCGTCCTCGAGTTGGTAAATGATAGAAAAGATAATTTTGATGTGGAATGCTACCTAGCATAATCTTGATCATGTAATCTAATCATGGCATGAATATTAAGACACAAGTGATTCAAAGCAATAGTCTATAATTTGACATTAAGACAATAATAATTCAAGCATACTAATAAAGCAATCACTTTTCAAAATAACATGGCCAAATAAAGTTATCCCTGCAAAATCATATGGTCTGGCTATGCTCCATCTTCACCACACAAAACATTCAAATCATGCACAACCCCGATGACAAGCCAAGCAATTGTTTCATACTTTTGATGTTCTCAAACCTTTTCAACTTTCATGCAATACATGAGCGTGAGCCATGGACATAGCACTATAGGTGGAATAGAATATGATGATGCAGGTTGTGTGGAGAAGACAAAAAGGAGAAAGTCTCACATCGACGCGGCTAATCAACGGGCTATGGATATGCCCATCAATTGATGTGAATGTGAGGAGTAGGGATTGCCATGCAATGGATGCACTAAGAGCTATAAGTGTATGAAAGCTCAAACTGGAAACTAAGTGGGTGTGCATCCAACTTGCTTGCTCATGAAGACCTAGGGCACTTGAGGAAGCCCATCGTTGGAGTATACAAGCCAAGTTCTATAATGAAAATTCCCACTAGTATATGGAAGTGATAACTCAAGAGACTCTCTATATGAAGAACATGTGCTATTCTGAAGCACAAGTGTGGTAAAAGGATAGTAACATTGTCCCTTCTCTCTTTTCTCTCATTTATTTTATTTTCTTTTCTTTTATTTTCTCTTATTTTATTTTTTTGTAGGCTTCTTTGGCCACTTTTATTTTGATAACCTCACATGGGACAAGTTCTAATAATGATGATCATCACACTTTTATTTACTTACAACTCGATACTAGAACAAAATATGACTCTATATGAATGCGTTCGGCAGTGTACCGGGATGTGCAATGATCTAGCGTAGCAATGACATCAAAAAACGGACAAGCCATGAAAACATCATTCTAGCTATCTTACGATCATGCAAAGCAATATGACAATGATGCTCAAGTCATGATTATGAAGATGATGGAAGTTGCATGGCAATATATCTCGGAATGGCTATGGAAATGCCATGATAGGTAGGTATGGTGGCTGTTTTGAGGAAGATATAGGGAGGCTTATGTGTGATAGAGCATATCATATCACGGGGTTTGGATGCACCGGCGAAGTTTGCACCAACTCTCGAGGTGAGAAAGGGCAATGCACGGTACCAAAGAGGCTAGCAATGATGGAAGGGTGAGAATGCGTATAATCCATGGAATCAACATTAGTCATAAAGAACTCACATACTTATTGCAAAAATCTATTAGTCATCGAAACAAAGTACTACGCGCATTCTCCTAGGGGGATAGATTGGTAGGAAAAGACCATCACTCGTCCCTGGCCGCCACTCATAAGGATGACAATCAATAAATACCTCATGCTCCAACTTCGTTATATAATGGTTCACCATACGTGCATGCTACGAGAATCACAAACTTCAACACAAGTATTTCTACAATCCACAACTACCCACTAGCATGACTCTAATATCACCATCTTTATATCGCAAAACTATTACAGGGAATCAAACATATCATATTCAGTGATCTACAAGTTTTATGTAGGATTTTATGACTAACCATGTGAATGACCAATTCCTGTCATCTCTCTAAATAGATATAAGTGAAGTAAGAGAGTTTAATTCTTTCTAAAAAAGATATGCCCATGCTCTAACAAATATAAGTGAAGCAAAAGAGCATTCTACAAATGGCGGTTTTCTATGTGAAGAGAAACAGGCAATCCAAACTTCAAATGATATAAGTAAAGCACATGAACCGTTCTATAAAGCCATACTCAAAAGATATAAGTGAAGTGCAATGAGAATTCTATAAATAAACCATGGACTATCTTATACCAGCATGGCGCATCAAAGAAAAGTGAAAACTAAATGCAAAAGACGCTCCAAGATTTACGCATATCATGTGATGAATAGAAATATAGCTCCAAGTAAAATTACCGATAATTGTTATAAGAAAGAGGGGATGCCTTCTGGGGCATCCCCAAGCTTGGTTGCTTGGGAGTCCTTGAATATTTCCTTGGGGTGCCTCGGTCATCCCCAAGCTTAGGCTCTTGCCACTCCTTATTCCTTCATCCATCGTGATCTCTCCCAAAACTTGAAAACTTCAATCACACAAAACTTAACAGAAAGTTCGGTAAGATCTGTTAGTATAATAAAGCAAATCACTACTCTAAGTACTGTTGCAAACCAATTCATATTTTGTTTTTGCATTGTAGCAACTGTAGTGCAACTTTTCCATGGCTTAATCCACTGATAGAAATTGATAGTTTCATCAAAACAAGCAAACTATGCACCAAAAATAGAATCTGTCTTAAACAGGATAGTCTGTAGTAATCTGAACATTCACCAGACTTCTGGTACTCCAAAACTTCTGAAAAAATTAGGAAAAATAAACAATTTGTATAGAAAGACAGTGCAAAAAGTTTCAGAACCGTTTGGCATCCCAGTAAAAAAAATGTAAAATCGCGCACTACAGCCAAAGTTTCTGTCTCGCACCGCACAAACCAACAAGCAATGTAAACAACCTAAAGGCAAATCTTGGCACATTATTTTTATTTTTAAACTTTATAAAAGCACACAACAGAAATAAATGACTCTCTAAAACTTCCGGGTAGTCTCCCTGGTAGCGTTTTCTTTAAAGCCATTAAGCTAGGCATAAAGTGCTCAAGTAATGGATCCACCCGGATCCCAAGGTATATCAAAGCCAATTTTAATTAACAATGATTTGTGATTTAGTAGTGAACACAAAGTAACATAAATCATGCAACAACTAAGTCTCTCTTCCTATGCATCGGCATGTCATAAAAGAACAATTCATGCACACATAGTAAAGGCCAATGCATAGTATAAATAGTTTCTTGCAATTTTATCATATTGGAAACATGGAGAGGCAGAGATGTAGTTCCTATCTCATAATAATTGTAAGTAGGAGCAGCAAGCACATGCATATTATATCTATCAAAATCATCATGTGTAGTAGTGAAACGCAACCCATCAATATAATCCTTAATAAGGGCAAACTTCTCTGATAAAGTGTAGTCGGGAGAATTCAAATAGATAATAGGACTATCATGCATGGGTGCAATAGCAAAAATTTCATGTTTAACATAAGGAACTATAGCAAGTTCATCTCCATAAGCATAATTCATATTGGCATCTTGGCCACAAGCATAGCAAGATCATTAAAAAGGGATATTTAAAAAGAATCAACGGGATCATAACAATCATCCTTCGGTAAGCACGAAGGGAAATTAAACAATGTATTCGTTGAAGAGTTACTCTCATTAGAAGGTGGGCACGGGTAGCTAATCCGCTCTTCCTCCTTTTGTTCTTCGCTCTCCTCATCATCTTTTTCATCCAATGAGCTCACAATTTCATCAATTTCTTCTTCCATAGACTCCTGCAAAATATTATTCTCTTCTTGGACAACGGAGACTCTCTCAATAAAATCATCAATATCGGAATTGAATTCATAATTTTCATAGAAATATTTATAGTATAGAAAAAATTTCTGTAAACAGCATCATCAAGATTTTCACTGTAACATCCCAAATTTTCAATTTGGAATGTTATACATTAGATCATCATGCATATCTTATTTTCTTGCATTTTGGTCGATCCTAGAAATTTCACGCAACTCAAGGACCTTCGGAGAGAGTTGGAGATTTCGTTATTTTCATATTTGAGAGTTTTCTCGAATTAAAAAGAGGATCATTTGATTTATTTATTTCATCTTCAATAATTTTTCCGATATAAAAAATATAAGAGAGGGAATAATATGACTTTCCCAAAATTGAGGAAAAATGAAGATTTAATAAATAGACCAAATTTTTGTTTGCCGGAGTTTATTTGCATTTTATTTGGATAGGGAAAAATGCGCGTTTTCAAAAATTGCATTTTAGGCCCGGAGAAAAGTTCATTTTGTTCGGCTCATTTTTAGGAGTCGGGGAAAATTTACTTTAGATTTTTCGGAGTTCGTTTAGTTCTCCTTTTGTTTTTTTCTGCGCGCGGAACTAGTTTAAAAAAAATAAAAATAAAGGAGCCTCCCGCCAGGCCAGCCGGGCCAAAGGCCCAGCCAGCCGGCCACCCCAGCCCCCAGCCGCGCGCGCAGCCAGCGCCAGGCAGCCAGGTCACCGCCTCGCCTCTTGCCTCAGGCCGAATCCTTTTAGGATTCTAGGCCGGTACCCCCCCCCCTCTTTCCTTTGTTCTGTTTTCCTTTTTCTTTTAGGATTCCTATTCCTAGTCTATTTCTTGTCCCCTACCCCAAGTCTCCTCTCCCCTCACCTATA